>NC_084633.1:14756307-14818807 GCF_033978795.1 Nerophis ophidion | reverse complement strand
CTCTTTTTTTGTTAGCGCAGGCAGCATGAAGCAGGGCTTTTATTGTGAAGATAGGAAATGTGCAGTCGGCCTTTAGAGTTTTGACGGAAGGGACGGCGCGAAAGTCTGTTGAAATAAAAAGTGTTTCTCGCCTTCCTCTCTGTCATTTTTTCATAATAATGAACTGGCAGCAGCCAGCGTCATCTCACAAGACCCTCGGGTGCCGTGAATGTCAATCAGGCAAGCTTTTTAGGTCTACGTTGTGGTATTTTATGTTTCATAAAGTGCCACACATTTTACAATGTGAGACAGGTCTGGACTAAAGGCAGGCCAGTCTAGTACCTGCAAACTTTTACTACGAAGCCACGCTGTTGTAACACGTGGCTTGGCATTGTCTTGCCGAAATAAGCAGGGGCGTCCGTGATAACGTTGCTTGGATGGCAACGTATGTTGCTCCAAAACCTGTATGTACCTTTCAGCATTAATGCTGCCTTCACAGATGTGTAAGTTACCCATGCCTTGGGCACTAATACACCCCCATACCATCACAGATGCTGGCTTTTGAATTTTACGCCTAGAACAATCTATTTCTATATGTTACGGCGGACATGACGCCCACAGTTTCCAAAAATAATTTGAAATGTGGACTCGTCAGAATACAGAACATTTTTCCACTTTGCATAAGTCCGGCGGAGTTTCTGGGTGTTGTTGATAAATGGCTTTGGCTTTGCATAGTAGCATTTTAACTTGCACTTACAAATGGAGCAACCAATTGTAGTTACTGGCAGTGGTTTTCTAAATAGTTCCTGAGCCCATGTGGTGTTATCCTTTACACACTGATGTCATTTTTTTGATGCAGTACTGCCTGAGGGATCGAAGGTCCATAATATTTTCACTTATGTGCAGTGATTTCTCCAGATTCTCTAAACCCTTTGATGATATTACGGACCGTAGATGGTGAAATCCCTAAATTCCTCGCAATAGCTCGTTGAGAAATTTTGTTCTTAAACAATTTGCTCACGCATTTTTTCACAAAGGTATGACCCTCGCCCCGTCCTTGTTTGCGAATCACTGAGCAGTTCACGGAAGCTGCTTTTATACCCAATCGTGGCGCCCACCTGTTCCCAATTAGCCTGTTCACCTGTGGGATGTTCCAAATAAGCGTTTGATGAGCATTCCTCAATTTTCTCAGTCTTTTTTGCGACTTGTGCCAGCTTTAAAAAAAAAAAAAAATTCCAAATGAGCTTATATTTTCCAAAAAAATAAATTTTTTCAGTTGGAACGTTAAATATCTTGTCTTTGCAGTCTATTCAATTGAATATAGGTTGAAAAGGATTTGCAAATCATTGTATTCTGTTTTTATTTACGAATTCTACAATGTGGTTTTGTGTTTTGTAGTATGTTATATTTTTTCAGTTTTTTCTTTTTTTTTTGCATTGTGCCTATAAAAGTACCAAATTCAAAACCCATATGTGCGTACTATACCGCAAGCTAAAAAGCGAATTAAGTTAAGTTGTGGATTCCCCCCCTAAAGCAGGCGTGGTGACTACGCTGTAGCATAATGAAGCCTTTAATTGGAAATAAACAAAACAAAAACAAAACAAGATCCCGTGTCGCCGTCACCATGGCGTTTTTCGGCACTTGTACAGTACATGAACCTCCTTTTCTTTTGAGCGCCACAAAATGACACAACCATGTACATGCATGAAAAAGACAAAGCAGGCGAGCAACGTTTGCTCAGAGTCCGTATCGCTGCACGCCGAGCAGGTAGGCCCCGCCTCGGGCGTCAATGCGCTCAACGCAATCCTCCACCCACCAACCGCTACTGTCCAACAGCGACACCCACCGCCACCACCGCCAGGCAGCCATCAGCAGCAGGAAAGGACGCGCCCGGGGGAAGGAAGAGAGGACAGAAAGGAGGGATGAGAGCGGCCTTTGGTGGAAGAAGAGGAGGAGAGAGGAGGAGGACAGGGGGGGTGGCAGGAAGGAGGAAGGCAAAGAGCAGGGTGGAGGGAGGCTAAGAGGAGGGTGGAGGAGCCCCCTGTGCTATCGGCAGCTGTCTGTCACAATGTGTGTTGTCACACAGTCGATATCAATTTGCCATCAGGACTGTCACTGTGGAACAAAGAGAGAAGGAAGCTTGCCAGGTCGGACACACTCAAGAGAGAGAAATGGCCAGAGACAGGACACACCAGCAGGACAGGAGGAGGAAGAGGAGGAGGAGGAGGCAGGGTGTGGTTTGGGAACTAACGCAGTGTTTTTCAACCTTTTTTGGAGCCAAGTAGTTGTCCCGATATCAAAATTATTTTGCTACTTTTCTAAATAAAGGGGACCTGTGTTGTTTTCATTTCCCTGCCTTCTTTTTTTCCTTGTGATTTGTTTCCTCAGCTCGTTAGCCTCCAGCGAGGGGCGGACACTAGACCATACTTGCCACTCCCGAAATTCAGCGCCTCTCCCGAAAACCTCCCGGGAAAAATTTTCTCCCGAAAATCTCCCGAAATTCAAGCGGAGCTAGCCCCCCAACATTGAGTCAGACCTGACCCTCTTAAACAGGACACTACTGCCATCTACTGTACATAGAATAGAATGTAAATATATTCTACATTTAAGTGCAGTTAAGGAACATGCATTAGGGAGTCTGTTGTTCTGATGCCCACAGTAAAGAAACGTAACTTCATCACGTCGCCTGGTTATTGACTCCAACCCAATATATTACACCGTCGACGGGCAAAATTAAGAAATACGCTTGCAAGTTCCAGAACGATTGGAATCAAGAATTTCAGTTTATCCAGGAGAGTTCGAAGGGGAAAGGGATATGTTGCCTGTAAATTTTGTAGAACAGACTTCTCCATTAAACACGGCGGTCGAACGGATATTCAGCCATGAACGTTCAGGGAAGGACAAAGCGTCCACAGCGCAGCATCGTTCACAACCCAGTATTATGGCCCACCTCGCAAAATGGAGACCTGATGGTGTATCTTATGCTGAGACAAAGATGGCTATGCTGATAGCTGGAAGCAACATCCCGATCTCATTTGCGGATGTCTACAACAAATCCGTGAAGGATGTTCCCGGATTCGGTGATCGCTCGCCAATACGCAAATGGCAGAACAAAGGTTACTCAAATAGTGAAAGGTAAGTGTTGTTGTTTTTTTTTTAGTAACCAGCAAGCACAGTACAGTTAGTAGAACTGTGTTTTTATTACTGTGTATTTGATAGGTGCTGTCGGAGATTCAACTATTTATTTTATTTATATATATAATAAAATAAATATATATAGCTAGAATTCACTGAAAGTCAAGTATTTCATACATATATTATGTATTTATATATATATATATATATATTATATATATATATATATATATATATATATATATACATATATATATATATATATATATGAAATATATATGAAATACTCGAGTTGGTGAATTATACGCCACCCCTCTTAACCACGCCCCCCGCCCCAAACCACGCCTCCGCCCCACCCCCGACCAGGCCCACCCACCCACCACCTCCCGAAATCGGAGGTCTCAAGGTTGGCAAGTATGCACTCGACACACCTGCAACCATTTTCGACCGAGGAGTATATAAGCTCGTCGCCCACAACTGGTCCTTATCGGTTCATTTTTGACCCTGCACCTCCTACATGCATGTACCCGCTTCGCCCCGTCAGACCGGTATGTTGACTTTCCTTATTCTGGTATTTCCTAACCTTGTTGTATTTTGTTTTCTAGCCTCCCTGAGGCAGCAGAGACTTTTTCCCCTGCGCTATAGTGCGTCCCGGCTTTTCCACTGCCAACCTCTGAGGAACCGGCTTCATTTAGTTTTCAAGGTGTGCATATTCTGCCCCATCGCTTTTTGTTGCACTTTTTGGACTGATTAAATGTATTCCCTTTTGTTATTCAAATTTGCCTCCCGTCTCTGCATCCCGGGGTCCCCCCTTGACCAGTTCCTAACAGGGACCCTCCCCCAAAAATTGGCATTATTAGCTTTATTTTATCAAAAACTCTTACGGTACATTAAACATATGTTTTTTATTGAAATTTAGTCCTTAAATAAAATAATGAACACACTAGACAACTTGTCTTTTATTAGTAAGTAAACAAGCAAAGGCTCTTAATTAGTCTGCTGACATATGTAGTAACATATTGTTTCATTAATCATTCTATTATTTTGTTAACATTATAAAGGACAAGTGGTAGAAAAGGAATTATTAATCTACTTGTTCATTTACTGTTAATATTTGCTTAATTTAACATGTTCTATCTACACTTCTGTCAAAATGTAATAATCACTTTTTCTTCTGTTGTTTGATACTTTACATACTGTACCATAAACTTGGGTACCAATCCGATGCCAAAAAATATTGACGTAATCATAGTAGTATCGACTGGATACGCTCCTGTACTTGGTATCATTACAGTGGATGTTAGGTGTAGCTCCACCAATGGTGTTTGTTTACATTTTGACGCCGGTGAGTAGTGTGTAGTGAAGCACGTTTAGCTATTCCTCGTCCTCCAGTGATAATGATACTTGTAAGAAACTTACTTTATTTGTCGCCACGGAGGCCAGGATTAGTGATTTAGAAGTAGCTAAAACACTGCAGACTGGGGCTAGACTTTACCCGCTGACTCGTTTACCATGTCTTAAATCACCTTTTTCTGAGGACGTTTCAGTGTTATAACTTCACCTTTATCGTTAGTTTTTAAGCCAAGATGCGTCCATTCTCTCTTTTCCGTCTACACATTGCATGCTCGGTGGCGCCCGGTTTTACGTCTGCTCGTAAAATCAGCAAAAACTAGACGTGACAACAACGTGATACTAATGAAAATGATTCATTAGTATCGCGGTACTACACTAATTACATCTTGGTCAGTATCATTACTAAACGAAAGTCAGTTGACAGTAAAAAGCCGTTGTCGCAATTGTTGGATATGACTTCAAACCATAACCAAGCATGCATCAACATAGCTCTTGTAGTCAGGCTTGCCACTGACAGTTCGTTTGTTTTTTTAGTTTTTCCTGTGTGTTTAGTATTTCCTGTTTTTAGCTCCTGTCAGCGCTCTTATTTTGTCTGTTTCCTGTTTTTTTCCCTGTGCGCTGTTTTCCCCTCAGCTGCGGCACCTGGCCACACCTGGTGTCAATCAGCCCGATTCCTATTTTACCTGCTTTGTTCATCAAGTCAGTGCTGGATTATTGTCGATGTCACATATCGCATGTCGCTTCTGTATTGTATTGGGGGTGGGGGGGTTGCCCACATATGAGGTCCTCTTCAAGGTTCTCATAGTCAGCATTGTCACTGGCGTCCCACTGGATGTGAATTCTCCCTGCCCACTGGGTGTGAGTTTTCCTTGCCCTTTTGTGGGTTCTTCAGAGGATGTCGTAGTGGTTTGTACAGTCCTTTGAGACATTTGTGATTTAGGGCTACATAAATAAACATTGATTGATTGATTGATTGATATTGTCGCTCCTGTCGTGTTGTTGCAGCGTAGCGATAAGCTATAATTCGTTAGATGTTTGTAGCTTACTGTTTTTTGTTCCCTGCTTCCTATTTTGTCTTTGTACAACACGTAACGGCTTCTGTTCCCTGTTCTGTTTATGTTAGCCTCCATGCTAAGCCTTTTGTTTTTGCTAGCTTCCATGCTAAGCTCCTTTTGTTTGTTATCCGCCTGGTGCGCGCTTTTTGTTCTACCCCTTTTGTGTGTTCTTGTTTAGGCTTAATTAAATCATGTTTACCTGCAAAATGCCTGCCTCCTTCTCTGCATCTTGGGGTTCGTCACAAAGCAACTCTGACACTTGTCTCAAAGTAGGTGTAGCGTCACATCAAACCGTGACTTATTTAGACTATTTTTGCTGTTTTCTTGTGCGTAGTGTTGTAGTTCTAGTCTTGCGCTCTTATTTTGGTGGCTTTTTCTCTTTTTTGGGTCTTCCTTTGAGCGATATTTCACGCATCTACTTTTTTTTTAAGAATCAAGAATATTACAGTAGTTTTCATCCTTCTTTGTGGGGAGATTGTTGATTGTCATGCCATGTTCGGATGTACTTTGTGGACGCCGTCTTTGCTCCAGAGTAAGTCTTTGCTGTCATCCAGCATTTTGTTTTTGTTTACTTTGCAGCCAGTTTGGTTTTAGATTCGTTCTGCATTGCCTTCCCTAAGCTTCAAGGCCTTTTCTTAGAGGCACGCACCTTTTGTTTATTTTTGGTTAAAGCATTAGACACATTTTTACCTGCACGCTGCCTCCCGCTGTTTCGGACATCTACAAAGCTACCGGCTGCCCCCTACTGATATGGAGGAGTATTACACGCTTACTCTGCCGAGCTCTAGACAGCACCGGCACTCAACAACAACACATCATTTGCAGACTATAATTACTGGTTTGCAAAACAATATTTTTAACCCAAATAGGTGAAACTGCATCATCTCCCACGGTACACCAGACTGTATCTACAGTGGTTGAAAAACACTGATCCAACATACAACTCCAAACACCCCACCTGCCATCATTGCAAAGCTCTAACTTCACATTTCCTCATTTTTTTAAATTTTTTTTTAATTACATGGCCAAATAAACCCAAATTTGTTTAGGAATGAGAAAATCCTGAAGTTGTCTCCTCAGCTTGACAGGATGCATATAGCAAAGATTAGTATTTTTGTCAGGGGGGGGGTGAGGACAGTGTCCCGCCCCCCCCTTTTAAAAACACGGAGCAGATAGCTTGACAGTCCAGACTGACAAGCAAGTGGCGGCTGAGCATGACGTCGCTACATCGATAACGCCTCTCCTCACACTCCCGACAAGTAAATAAACACACTCACAGTTTCACTCACTGGACAGACATAGGGACAGGATTATTCCCGCACACGCTCGAGTATTTACGTTCTTTTGATATCAAAATCGGATGGAATACATTTAATTAAATGAGGAATTCATATTTCTAGGCCAAAAAATGTCTTCACCTTGACTCTAATGCAGGAATTCAGCAGTTTAGTACGTCTTATTTAAAAATATTTTCTAAGATGCAAGAGATTATACAAAAGTGTCATAGATTGTTGCTGTTATGAAAATATGTTTGTCACTTTAGTGAATTTACTGTTAAATATCTTTAAAAATATCAAAAGTATCAAAGAAGCATATACAATTAAACGTTTGGACAAACACATATAAACTATTTATGTCAATTGCAAAATTATTACATGTCGAATAGGATAATCTTAGGTGCCCTTTACCTATATTTTTAAAAAAGTGTTTTGATTTTTAAAGTAACAAAACATAAACAACAATGTTCTGGTAATACTGTTACCAAATAAAAAAACGAATGTTATTATGTATGTTAGTCAAAATGTTAGTATAAAATAAGCATTTAAAATTAAAACCTTGTTTACATTAATTACAAAAGTTTGGACAAACACTCATAAGAACATGTGTCAACATTTATAAATGGTACTTTATGATAACTGTATGTACAAGGTGTATTTATAATATGTTGTGTAAAGGAAATGTCATACAGTTGTGACCAAAATTATTCAACCCCCACCCAATGTTGGTGTTTTAGCAAGTTGGACATTAATTCCGTATTTTGTTTATATTCATATCAAATAAAGATGTGTCAAATAGACCAATGCAACATAAATTGTAACACTGTATTTTACAAAATACCAAAAAAGGACATTTTTCTTAATATCTCATTGACAAAATTATTCAACCCCTTGAAGATCATAACTCTTAAGAACAGAATTTGAATAAGGTCTTTTCAATCAGGTGTCGAAAACACCTGTAGATGTGATTAGAACCATAACGAGCAACAATTAAACTGACTGAAAAAGACTGTGACGCTCAGCTTCTTGTAGATGGTCAATGGAGTATTTGCAACATGGTGAAGTCCAGGGAGTGGTCAAAGAAGTCAAGAGAGGAGGTCATTTCTCTTCATAAGAAAGGATATGGATATAAGAAAATAGCAAAGACATTACACATTCCAAGAGACACAGTTGGGCGCATAATTCGCAAGTTTAAAGCTAAAGGCACAGTGGAAACACTACCTGGGCGTGGTAGAAAGAGGATGCTGTGTGCAGTACAGTGGTGAAAACCCCCCCGGGTAACAGCTGAGGAACTACAACAGGACATTGCAGAGGGGGGGTCGCAAGTTTCGTCCCAGACAATAAGGCGCGCACTACGAGATGAAGGCCTCCATGCCAGAACTCCCAGGCGCACCCTACTTCTGACTACCAGGCACAAGAAAAAATAGACTCCAGTATGCCAAAAATCATCTGGACAAACCCCAAAGGTTTTGGGAAACTGTTCTATGGAGTGATGAGACAAAACTGGAACTCTTTGGGTTTATAAATCAACGTTATGTCTGGAGGAGATTAAATGAAGCTTACAAAGAGAAGAACACCTTTCCTACTGTTAAGTATGGTGGGGGGTCAATCATGCTCTGGGGCTGTTTCTCAGCCTCAGGTACCGGGAATCTCCAGCGCGTTCAAGGCATTAGGAATTCTATTTCCTAGCAGGATATATTAGCTGCAAATGTCATGAAGTCAGTGACGAAGCTGAGGCTTGGGAGACGTTGGACCTTCCAACAGGACATCGATCCCAAGCATACCTCCAAATCAACATCAGAGTGGTTGCAGAAGAAGGGCTGGAGGACTCTGGAGTGGCCTTCACAGTCGCCAGACCTAAATCCTCTAGAAAAGCTGTGGTGGGACTTGAAGAAGGCAGTTGCAGCCTGTAAGCCCAAGAATATGAATGAACTGGAGGCCTTTGCCCAAGAGGAATGGGCTAAAATACCTGTAGATGCTTGTAAGAAGCTTGTGTCCGGTTATGTATCACCTTTGAAGGATGTCATTACTGCCAAAAGGTGTTCTACTAAGTACTAAAGATGCATGGAACTAGGGGGTTGAATCATTTTGTCTATTAAGAAAAATGTCCTTTTTTGGTATTTTGTAAAATACAGTGTTACAATTTAAGTTGCATTTGTCTATTTGACACATCTTTATTTGATATGACTATAAACAAAATACGGAATAAATGTCCAACTTGCTAAAACACCAACATTGTGTGGGGGTGGAATCATTTTGATCACAACTGTATTTATATGAAGCTCATCTTGTATTTGAGATTGTTTATAGAAAGAACTTCAGCCTGCACCCTTTTGGTGTGTAAAATTGTCAATTAATGAATGCAAATCTGTTTGTTTATTTCGTCGACCGCTGACCGAAGAAATAATAAACTACCGTATTTCCTTGAGTTGCTGCCGGGGCGTTAATTAATTTAAAACCTCTTCTCACTCCTGCGCTTACCAAAGGCATGCGGTAAAAGTAAGCATGCGCTAATTATTTTAAAACCTCTTCTCACTCCGGTACTTATCAAAGGCATGCAGTAAAAATTTGAGTGTGATGTAAGTTTGGACCTTAAATCACACAAATTCTTCAGAGTTTGCACTGGCTCCCTGTTCATTTTAGAATTGATTTTAAAACATTGCTGTTTGTTTTTAAATCTTTACATGGACTGGCACCTCAATATATCTCGGACCTTATCCAAATTTACATTCCTGCGTGCGCTCTGAGGTCCGAGAGCCAGTTCAAGCTCGTGGTGCCCAAGACCAGACTTAAGACCAGGGGAGACAGGACCTTCTCTGTGGTCGGCCCTAAGCTCTGGAACACTCTGCCCCTCCATGTTCGAACTGCTTCCACAGTGGAGTATTTTAAGTCTCGTCTTAAGACCCACTTTTATTCGTTGGCTTTTAACACTACGTGAGTTGTGTGGTCCTCTGTCCTCTGTTGTCCTCTGTGTTTTTTATACACTTTGATTTCTATTTTACTGTTTTAATTGATTTTACCCTTTAAAATAGTTTTTAATCATATTTGTTTTTATATTGTTTTTATTGGTTTTATATTTATTTATTTTTTGTTTTTATTCAGTCATTGGTGGAGCATAATATATATATATTTTTTTATTTTATTTTATTTTATTTATTTATTTTTACAATTGTTTTTAACATGGCTGTGCAGCACTTTGGAAACGTTATTGTTGTTTAAATGTGCTATATAAATAAAGTGGATTGGATTGGATTAAATCTTTCTGAATAGCTCTTAATCTTCTTCCCTTTACTAAGCATGCGCTAATTATTTTGCGAAGCGAGTTTGACCCGGCAGTAATTCAAGTCAGGCGCATACTATACGCCCTGCGGCAATTCAAGGAAATACGGTAATTCATAGCAAAATGATCACATATTTCTGACTAAATGGCTTTGAAAGTGAAACAACTAAAAGTACGCTATCCTGAAAAAAAGGAGCAGTGATTTACTTCTTTCGATTAATTAAAGGGTGGGAAAAAAAACTTACCTCGTGGCGAAGCGAGCGTCGTAATCCTCGACAGCAGGCTGAAAAAAACATAAAATATACATTAAGGTCAGCAGGTGGCAGCAGAGATCAAAGGATGTCTGAACTGAAAAGATGAAGAAGTGCACCAGGGCGGATGTGAGTGCCTGTGTCAACTCGTCACCTACCTGGGTGCCAAAGCCCGCCATGCTGTAGGGCCGTGGGCGCGTCTGTGCTAGACTTTGCGCCAACAGTCGGGCGGTCAGGCCGTAGTCGGGCGTGGGCAGGGATGCGTCACTCTCCAACAAGTTGCCCGTGCTGCTACTTTTCCCGTGATGCAGACTGGCCAGACAGGGGAAGAAAAGCCTCAGACTAAGAACAATTATCGTAACCCTCGAACAGCCAAATACAACGAAGAGTTAACGTGACTCATCGCACAAATAAAAGCGGCTTGTTGCTAGGCAGATTTCCTTCGGCTCAATCCCCAAAAATGTTTTTTTCCCCACCCGTTACACACCGCAACCACTAAGACTGTTTGAACAGGAACAGGAAGTCACACAGACACTACATATGAGGATGATGACTGGTTTATTTATGAACATAAATGCTCTGTATTTATTATAAAATGTATATGGGGAAGCGTGCCGGGCATGGTGGGGGCACCGCACTGCAATCTTGCCACTTGCTTACTTCACTTTGAGCTTCTCGCCATCGCTGTCGGGCAGCACCCGCGTGTAGGAGAACGGGAACCAGCCACGCCTGGTTTAAAAAAATAAAAAATAAATAAAATAAAACGGGGAGAAAGTCGTTAGGGTGCGGAGCGAAACATCGTGATGCCCGCCTTACATTTTGTTCTTCTCGTTCTCGCCGTAGTGCCAGCCGTCGCGAGCCTCGGGCACCAGCAGGGTGATGACGTCGCCCTCGGAGAAGCTGAGCAGGGTGCCGTTGTCGCCGGCGGCGTGCGAGAAGATGGCTTGCACGCGGGAGCGCCCGTTCTTCTCCAAGCCCGCCGCCATGGAGCTGGAGCGGGGAAGGGTCCGGGTCTCTCCTGAGGCGGGGCAGAAAGTGAACGCAAGTGTTTTAAAGCCTATTGGCACAAATGTGAGTCGACCCTGAATATGAATAATATACAAAACGCAAAGAGGTTGCTTGTAAAACGTGGCTTGCTGAAATAAGCAGGGGCGTCCGGGACAACGTTGCTGGGATAGTAATATATGTTGCTCCAAAACCAGTGTGTATCCATCAGTATTAATGGTGCCTTCACAAATCTGTAAGGTGACCATGCCTTGGGCACTAATACACCCCCATACCATCACAGTCCGAATAGTTATATTCCTCTTTGTTCCACGGACAAGACGTCCACAGTTTTCAAAAAGGCGGGGCAGAGAGTGAACGCAAGTGTTTTAAAGCCTATTGGCACAAATGTAAGTTGACCCTGAATATGAATAATATACAAAACGCAAAGAGGTTGCTTGTAAAACGTGGCTTGCTGAAATAAGCAGGGGCGTCCGGGACAACGTTGCTGGGATAGTAATATATGTTGCTCCAAAACCAGTATGTATCTTTCAGCATTAATGGTGCCTTCACACATCTGTAAGGTACCCATGCCTTGGGCACTAATACACCCCCATACCATCACAGTCCGAATAGTTATATTCCTCTTTGTTCCACGGACACGACGTCCACAGTTTTCAAAAAGGAGGAGAAAAAAAGAGTGAACGCAAGTGTTTTAAAGCGTATCGGCACAAAAGTAAGTTGACCCTGAATATGAATAATATACAAAACGCAAAGAGGTTGCTTGTAAAACGTGGCTTGCTGAAATAAGCAGGGGCGTCCGTGACAACATTGCTGGGATAGTAATATATGTTGCTCCAAAACCAGTGTGTATCCATCAGTATTAATGGTGCCTTCACAAATCTGTAAGGTGACTATGCCTTGGGCACTAATACACCCCCATACCATCACAGTCCGAATAGTTATATTCCTCTTTGTTCCACGGACAAGACGTCCACAGTTTTCAAAAAGGCGGGGCAGAGAGTGAACGCAAGTGTTTTAAAGCCTATTGGCACAAATGTAAGTTGACCCTGAATATGAATAATATACAAAACGCAAAGAGGTTGCTTGTAAAACGTGGCTTGCTGAAATAAGCAGGGGCGTCCGGGACAACGTTGCTGGGATAGTAATATATGTTGCTCCTAAACCTGTATGTATCTTTCAGCATTAATGGTGCCTTCACACATCTGTAAGGCACCCATGCCTTGGGCACTAATACACCCCCATACCATCACAGTCCGAATAGTTATATTCCTCTTTGTTCCACGGACACGACGTCCACAGTTTTCAAAAAGGAGGAGAAAAAAAGAGTGAACGCAAGTGTTTTAAAGCGTATCGGCACAAAAGTAAGTTGACCCTGAATATGAATAATATACAAAACGCAAAGAGGTTGCTTGTAAAACGTGGCTTGCTGAAATAAGCAGGGGCGTCCGTGACAACATTGCTGGGATAGTAATATATGTTGCTCCTAAACCTGTATGTATCTTTCATCATTAATGGTGCCTTCACAAATCTGTAAGGTACCCATGCCTTGGGCACTAATACACCCCCATACCATCACAGTCCGAATAGTTATAATCCTCTTTGTTCCACAGACACAACGTCCACAGTTTTCAAAAAGGCGGGGCAGAGAGTGAACGCAAGTGTTTTAAAACGTATTGGCACAAATGTAAGTTGACCCTGAATATGAATAATATACAAAACGCAAAGAGGTTGCTTGTAAAACGTGGCTTGGCATTGTCTTGCTGAAATAAGCAGGGGCGTCCGGGACAACGTTGCTGGGATAGTAATATATGTTGCTCCAAAACCAGTATGTATCTATCAGCATTAATGGTGCCTTCACAAATCTGTAAGGTACCCATGCCTTGGGCACTAATACACCCCCATACCATCACAGTCCGAATAGTTATATTCCTCTTTGTTCCAAAGACACGACGTCCACAGTTTTCAAAAAGGCGGGGCAGAGAGTGAACGATAGTGTTTTAAAACGTATTGGCACAAATGTAAGTTGACCCTGGATATGAATAATATACAAAACGCAAAGAGGTTGCTTGTAAAACGTGGCTTGCTGAAATAAGCAGGGGCGTCCGGGACAACGTTGCTGGGATAGTAATATATGTTGCTCCAAAACCAGTGTGTATCCATCAGTATTAATGGTGCCTTCACAAATCTGTAAGGTGACCATGCCTTGGGCACTAATACACCCCCATACCATCACAGTCCGAATAGTTATAATCCTCTTTGTTCCACAGACACAACGTCCACAGTTTTCAAAAAGGCGGGGCAGAGAGTGAACGCAAGTGTCTTAAAACGTATTGGCACAAATGTAAGTTGACCCTGGATATGAATAATATACAAAACGCAAAGAGGTTGCTTGTAAAACGTGGCTTGCTGAAATAAGCAGGGGCGTCCGTGACAACATTGCTGGGATAGTAATATATGTTGCTCCTAAACCTGTATGTATCTTTCATCATTAATGGTGCCTTCACAATCTGTAAGGTACCCATGCCGTGGGCACTAATACACCCCCATACCATCACAGTCCGAATAGTTATAATCCTCTTTGTTCCACAGACACAACGTCCACAATTTTCAAAAAGGCGGGGCAGAGAGTGAACGCAAGTGTTTTAAAACGTATTGGCACAAATGTAAGTTGACCCTGAATATGAATAATATACAAAACGCAAAGAGGTTGCTTGTAAAACGTGGCTTGGCATTGTCTTGCTGAAATAAGCAGGGGCGTCCGGGACAACGTTGCTGGGATGGCAACATATGTTGGTCCAATACCTGTATGTACCTTTCAGCATTAATAGTGCCTTCAAAGATGTGTAAGTTACCCATGCCTTGGGCACTAATACACCCCCATACCATCACAGATGCTGGCTTTTGAACATTGCGTCTATAACAATCCGGATGGTTCTTTTCCTCTTTTTTCCGGAAAACGCGACATCCACAGCTTCAGAAAACAATTTGAAATGTGGACTTGTCAGACCACAGAACATTTTTCCACTTTGGGTCAGTCCATCTTAGACGAGCGTTTCTGGGTGTTGTTGATAAATGGCTTTCGCTTTGCAAAGTAGAGTTTTAACTTGCACTTACCAACTGTGGTGAATTGAAGTGAAGTGAATTATATTTATATAGCGCTTTTTCTCAAGTGACTAAAAGCGCTTTACATAGTGAAACCCAATATCTAATTTTTACATTTAAACCAGGGTGGGTGGCACTGGGAGTAGGTAGGTAAAGTGTCTTGCCCAAAGACACAACGGCAGCGACTAGGATCGAACCTGCAACCCTCAAGTTGCTGGCACGGCCGCTCTACCAACCGAGCTATACCGCTGTAGTTACTGACAGTGGTTTTCTGAAGTGTTCCTGAGCCCATGTGGCGATATCATTTACACACTGATGTTGGTTTTTGATGCAGTACCGCCCGAGGGATTGAAGGTCACTGGCATTCAGTGTTGGTTTTCAGCCTTGCTGCT
This sequence comes from Nerophis ophidion, assembly GCF_033978795.1. Lineage (NCBI taxonomy): Eukaryota > Metazoa > Chordata > Actinopteri > Syngnathiformes > Syngnathidae > Nerophis > Nerophis ophidion. The sequence goes on along the minus strand of NC_084633.1, from coordinate 14,803,975 downwards.
TACGTGCAAAGATTTCTACAGATTCTCTGAACCTTTTGTTGATATTACAGACCGTAGATGGCGAAATCTCTAAATTCCTTGCAATAGCTGGTCGAGAAATGTTGTTCTTAAACAATTGGCTCACGCATTTGTTCACAAAGTGGTGACCCTCGCCCCGTCCTTGTTTGTGAATTTCATGGAAGCTGCTTTTGCAGCCAATCATGGCACCCACCTGTTCCCAATTAGCCTGTTCAATTATGGGATGTTCCAAATAAGTGTTTGATGAGCATTCCTCAACTTTCTCAGTCTTTTTTACCACTTATGCCCAACTTTTTTGAAAAAGGCATCAAATTCCATATGAGTTAATATTTGCAAAAAATAAAGTTTTCCAGTTCGAACGTTACATTAAATATCTTGTCTTTGCAGTCGATTTAATTGAATATAAGTTGAAAAGGATTTGCAAATCATTGTGTTCTGGTTTTGTTTATCTAACATGTGCGTGCGTGTAAGTGACAGGAAAAAAAGCTCTAACTCGCCACCTGCTAAATTGCAGGTATACATTTCTAAATCCTGAATATAAGACGGTACATATTTTCCAGACTTTCTATGGCAAAAATATGGTCTTATTTGGATAACTCGTGTATTCATAAACGTTCATTTGCAGCGCATCTCAAACATTTATTTCTTTGAGTGACGATTCGATTCAGAACCGATTCAACATGATTCTCATAATTTACAAACCACCCAAAAAACAGTGAAGTTGGCACGGTGTGTAAATGTAAATAAAATCAGAATACAGTGAATTGCAAACCCTTTTCAACTTATATTCAATTGAATAGACTGCAAAGACAAGATATTTAATGTTCGAACTCTATAACTTTTGGAAATTGTTTCAAAAAAGCTGGCACAAGTGGCAAAAAAGACTGAGAAAGTTGAGGAATGCTCATCAAACACTTATTTGGAACATCCCACAGGTGCACGGGCTAATTGGGAACAGGTGGGTGCCATGATTGGGTATAAAAGCAGCTTCCATTAAATGTTCAACCATTCACAAACAAGGATGGGGCGAGAGTCGCCACTTTGTGAACAAATGCGTGAGCAAATTGTCCAACAGTTTAAGAACAACATTTCTCAACCAGCTATTGCAAGGAATTTAGGGATTTCACCATCTAAAATCTGTAATATCATCAAAAGGTTCAGAGAATCTAGAGAAATCACTGATCTTAAGCCCGTGACCTTCGATCCCTCAGGCGGTACTGCAAGAAAAAAACGACATCAGTGTGTAAAGGATATCACCACATGAGCTCAGGGACACGTCGGAAAACCACTGTCAGTAACTACAGTTTGTCGCTACATCCGTAAGTACAAGTTAAAACTCTACTGAGTGTTGTTAAAAGGAAAGGCCATGTAACACAGTGGTAAAAATGCCCCTGTGCCAACTTTTTTGCAACGTGTTTCTGCCTTTAAATTCTAAGTTAATGATTATTTGGAAAAAAAAAATAAAAGCTTCTCAGTCTGAACATTAAATATCTTGTCTTTGCAGTCTATTCAATTGAATGTAACTTGAAAAGTATTTGCAAGTCATTGTATTCTGTTTTGACCGTATTGCCTTGATTTGCCGCCGGGGCGCTAATTAATTTAAAACCTCTTCTCACTCCTGCGCTTACCATAGGCAGGTGGTAAAAGTAAGCATGCGCTAATTATTTTAAAACCTCTTCTCACTCTGGCACTTACCAAAGGTATGCAGTAAAAATTTGAGTGTGATGTAAGCTTGGACCTTATATCCTATGGAATAGCTCTTAATCTCCTTCCCTTTATGCGATTTCAAATTACCGGTATTGAAATCAGCCTCCTCCGTTTTGAAAATGACAGGGAAAGTGTCACTCGTGACGTCACGAGTTGGACCAGGCGGTAATACTAAGAATGCGCTAATTATTTTGGGAAGCGAGTTTGACCCAGCAGGCGCAAACTATTTCCCTGCGGCAATTCAAGGAAATACGGTATTTATTAGGGCTGTGAATCTTTGGGTGTCCCACGATTCGATTAAATATCAATTTTTTCGATTCGATTCGATTCTCGATTCAAAAACGATATTTTTCTGATTCAAAACAATTCTATGTTCATTCAATACATAGGATTTCAGCAGGATCTACCCCAGTCTGCTGACATGCTGGCAGAGTAGTAGATTTTTGTAAAAAGCTTTTATAATTGTAAAGGACAATGTTTTATCAACTGATTGCAATAATGTAAATTTGTTTTAACTATTAAACGAACCAAAAATATGACTTATTCTATCTTTGTGAAAATATTGGACACAGTGTGTTGTCAAGCTTATGAGATGCGATGCAAGTGTAAGCCACTGTGACACTTTTTATTTTTATTTTTATAAATGTCTAATGATAATGTCAATGAGGGATTTTTAATCACTGCTATGCTGAAATTATAACTAATATTGATACTGTTGTTGATAATATTTATTTTAGTTTCACTACTTTTGGTTTGTGTCTCCTCTCAATTGCTCTGTTTATTGCAGTTCTGAGTGTTGCTGGGTCAGGTTCGGTTTTGGAATTGGATTGCATTGTTATGGTATTGCTGTGTAGTGGTTTGTTGGATTGATTTAAAAATAAAAAAAAATAAAAAATATTTAAATAAAAAAAAAAATCGATTTTTTTTAAATTAGAATCGATTCTGAATCGCATAACATAAATGATTCGATTCGCATTCGAATCGATTTTTTCCCACACCCCTAGTATTTACCATTTACACAACGTGCCAACTTCATTGGTTTTGGGTTTTGTATTATTAGCTATAAAATTATAATGCAAAATTTAAAAAACAGGTTATAGGTTACGAAAACTCCTCCATCCATCCATCCATCTTTTTGCGCTTATCCGAGGTCGGGTCGCGGGGGCAACAACCTAAGCAGGGAAACCCAGACTTCCCTTTCCCCAGCCACTTCGTCTAGCTCTTCCCGGGGGATCCCGAGGCGTTCCCAGGCCAGCCGGGAGACATAGTCTTCCCAACGTGTCCTGGGTCTTCCCCGTGGCCTCCTACCGGTTGGACGTGCCCTAAACACCTCCCTCGGGAGGCGTTCAGGTGGCATCCTGACCAGATGCCCGAACCACCTCATCTGGCTCCTCTCGATGTGGAGGAGCAGCGGCTTTACTTTGAGTTCCTCCCGGATGGCAGAGCTTTTCACCCTATCTCTAAGGGAGAGCCAGGAAACTCATTTCGGCCGCTTGTACCCGTGATCTTATCCTTTCGGTCATGACCCAAAGCTCATGACCATAGGTGAGGATGGGAACGTAGATCGACCGGTAAATTGAGAGCTTTGCCTTCCGGCACAGCTCCTTCTTCACCACAACGGATCGGTACAATGTCCGCATTACTGAAGACGCCGCACCGATCCGCCGGTCTTCCTTCCCACCCCCTCGTGAACAAGACTCATAGGTACTTGAACTCCTCCACTTGGGGCAGGGTCTCTTCCCCAACCCGGAGATGGCACTACACCCTTTTCCGGGAGAGAACCATGGACTCGGATTTGGAGGTGCTGATTCTCATTCTGGCCGCTTCACACTCGGCTGCGAACCGATGGCAGTGAAGTCTCATTGAATTGCTACAGTGAATTACAGAACTAAAGTTTCTACGAAAACTCCTTTTGGATGCAAATGTATGAAGTACAAATGCAGCAAGTAAACGTGAACGTGGCCTAAAAATGTACTTTTAAAAATGTATTCTTAAAGAAAATAACATTATGAATTGATTTGGAATACGAATGAAAAATAATCACAATTCGGATGTGAATCGATTTTCTTCAGCAGCTCTATCAGATATTATGACAGCTTTTAAATAAACAAAACGTAGAAAAGTAAAAAAAAAAATCTCACGGTTTTAAAACCCCAATAAAGCAGGAAAGTAATAGAGTGTACAGGTCAATGGAGTATTTATGCTTCCTGTTCATTGCCGCTGGGGTCAACTCATCAGAGCAAGAAAAAGTCTTGGTTTTGAACGCGGGTGTCGCTATGGTGGAGATCTTACCCACTGGGTTCTTATTCTTGGCAGGTGCGGGCCTGCGCACAGGCAGGGTGTTGGAGTAGACGTCGCTGACCTGTCTCTGAGGCTGAGCCTGGGACTGCCCCTGGGCCCGAGTCTGTGGAGACGGAGGTCTGACTTGGGATAAATTGCCGCCATCCGACCAGTATTCCTCGCCGTGCGCTCCTGTTGTCCCGTTGACCATGGACATTCCGTCGGGGCCCATCAGCCTCTGGAACGAAGCGGTCAAAGCGACTGCGGCAACGTGAGACTTGAACGCGAGTCAAAGTGTTAACTTACCGCCTGGTGTCCGAGGCCACTGCCCATGAACACGGCCAACTCCGGGGGCACAGGAAGGGGCTGAGCTCCGGGGATGGGGTCAGAGATGACCAGGTTGGATTTTGAAGCGTGCATGGGGCTGGTGCCGCCTACGTTTCCTGAGCCCATCTGCTGGGCCAAGAGCACGGCCCTCTCTGGGAGCTTGTTGGGATCTGAACAGGCCTGCAGCCAGACCGGGATCTTCTGGGTCAGGAGGTCTTTACCCTGGAAGTACGAGGGCGCGGTCACATTATGGACAAACGGACCAAATCAAAATGTAAAACCTTCCACTCTTACGGGACCACTTTCTATGGATTATGGCTGTGGGTATTTACCTCTGAGTCCGTACTTAACTTGGAGTTTAATGATTAACAGTGGACTAAAGGGTGGTAGTTTGAGTGCACCATTAGAGACTTCAATGGTAGTTCACTAATGAGCATACTTGCCAACCCTTCCGGATTTTTTGGGAAACTCCCAGGACAAATTTTCTCCCGAAATTCAGGCGGAGCTGGAGGCCACGCCCCCTCCAGCTCCATGCGGACCTGAGTGAGGACAGCCAGTTTTCGCGTCCGCTTTCCCACAATGTAAACAGCGTGCCTGCCCAATGACGTTATAAGTGTAGGATGATCGAGGGCGAGTTCTTGGTTTCTTATGTGGGTTTATTGTTAGGCAGTTTCATTAATATGCTCCCAGCGCGGTAACAACACACAACAACAGCAGTCCCGTTTTCGTCTACTGTAAAGCAGTTCGTTTGCCGTAAACAGCAATGTTGTGACACTCTTAAACAGGACAGTACTGCCATCTACTGTTCACGCATATGGTTACAAAAATAGTGACAGAGAATATAACAAGGATGGACAATTCAACCCTTAACTCAATAATGAGTAGATGAGTGTAATGTGTGTATATGTGTACATAAATGAACACTGAAATTCAAGTATTTATTTTTTATATATATATATATATATATATATATATATATATATATACATGTATATATGTATATATACATATATATGTATGTATGTATATACATATATATGTGTATATATATATATATATATGTATATGTATATATATATATATATATATATAAAATACTTGACTCTTAACCACGCCCCCAACCACGCCCCCACCCCACCCCCAACCACACCCCCCACCTCCTTTAAGACCTTTGTTTAAAGATTGTAAAAATGCGTTCACGTCAGTTTCTAGAGCAGGCCTGGGCAATTATTTTGACTTGGAAAGCCACATTTAGAGAAAAAAATGTGTCTGGGGGCCTGTATATCTATTTTTAGGAACACCAATACAGAACCTCACAATAATGTCTGATTGAATGCTAAAAACATTATGACAGACCGCCTTAAAAAACATAATGGAGTTTAAAATTTTTCTATGAAGGATAAAACGTTGAATATTGACAAAATATGAACTTCACACCCTCTTTCCATCGGCACATTTTACAATCAAGTGAAACGCAACCGATATGCAACAAATAGTGAAATATTAACGCGAAAGGTACAAAATAAACCCACCTACCATCTGATATACCTGATTCATCAATAAGCTTTAAAACTTTGTTGTGAAAATCTCCTTCCAGATCTGTGGAAATGCTCCCCACCAACACTGCATGGTGCCTCGTCTGAGCTGCTGTGACTTACATTACCTTAGTAACTAATCAGATGACCATAGCAACTAATTAGATGACCATAGTAACTAATCAGATGACCATAGCAACTAATTAGATGACCATAGCAACTAATTAGATGACCATAGTAACTAATTAGATGACCATAGCAACTAATTAGATGACCATAGCAACTAATTAGATGACCGTAGTAACTAATTAGATGACCATAGTAACTAATTAGATGACCATAGTAACTATTCAGATGACCATAGTAACTAATTAGATGACCATAGTAACTATTCAGATGACCATAGTAACTAATTAGATGACCATAATAACTGGTATATCATCCAAAAGTGCAGATTCCAACCATTGAAATACTTTGTATAGTTCAAGACTTACGGTCGGTAGAAAACATCACCGCACATCATAACAGCAGCTACACTTTCCATCTTAAAGATCTAAAATAATTATTTTGGAATGTCCGGCAGGCCAGATGGAAAAGCCTTATTTTGCCCAGGTCTGTTCTAGCGCCTAACTGGTTTGTAATTTATACAGTTGTGGTCAAAAAATTACATACACATGTAAAGAACATAATGTCATGGTTGTCTTGAGTTTCCAATAATTTCTACAACTCTTATTTTTTGTGATAGAGTGATTAGTTGGTTCTTTCATGAAGTTAATATTAGAGATTTCCGATAATATCGGGCTTCCGATATTATCGGCCGATAAATGCTTTAAAACGTAATATCGGAAATGATCGGTATTGGTTTCAAACAGTAAAAAACATGACTTTTTAAAACGCCGCTGTACGGAGTGGTAAATGGACGTAGGGAGCAGTACAGAGCGCCAATAAACCTTAAAGGCACTGCCTTTGAGTGCCGGCCCAATCACATAACATCTACAGCTTTTGACACACACAAATGAATGCAAGCATACTTGGTCAATAGCCATACAGGTCACACTGAAAGTGGCCGTATAAACAACTTTAACACTGTTACAAATATGCGCCACACTGTGAACCCACACCAAACAAGAATGACAAACACATTTCGGGAGAACATCCGCACCGTAACACAACAAAAACACAAAAGAACAGCTATCCTGAAGCCCTTGGAGCACTAACTCTTCCGGCACGCTACAATATACACCCCCTGCTTCCCTCTACCCCCCCATAACTCAACCCTGCCCCCCTAATCCCGCCCACCTCAACCTCCTCATGCTCTCTCAGGGAGAGCATATCCCAAATTCCAAGCTGCTTTTTTGAGGCATTTAAAAAAAAAATAATGCACTTTGTGACTTCAATAATAAATATGGCAGTGCCATTTTGCATTTTTTCTCCTTTATTGAGTTGATTTATTTTGGAAAACCATGTTACATTGTTTAATGCATCCAGCGGGGCATCACAACAAAATTAGGCATAATAATGTGTTAATTCCGCGACTGTACATATCGGTATCGGTTGATATCGGAATCGGTAATTAAGAGTTGGACAATATCTGAATATCAGCAAAAAAGCCACTATCAGACATCTCTACTTATTATGGGTCTACTGAAAATGTGACCAAATCTGCTGGGTCAAAGGAACCTTCCTCTAGAACATGGGAGTCAAACTCTGGCCCGCGGGCCAAATTTGGCCCGCCATGTAATTTATTTTGGTCCTTGAGACAATATTAAATTAACATTAGAGCTGGCCCGCCGGTGCATTCACCGCTAATTCTAATACTTGCCAACCCTCACGATTTTCCCAGGAGACTCCCAAATTTCAGTGCCACCCAACCCTGAAAATCTACCGGGGCAACCATTCTCCCGAATTTCTCCCGATTTCCACTCAGACAACAATATTGGCGGCGTGCCTTAAAGGTACTGCTTTTAGCGTCCTCTACAAACTGTTGTCATGTCCGCTTTTCCGCCATACAATCAGTGTGCCGGCCCAGTCACGTAATATATGCGGATTCTACACACACACACACAAGTGATTGCAATGCATACTTGTTCAACAGCCATACAGGTCACACTGAGGGTGGCCTTATAAACAACTTTAACACCGTTGGAAATATGCACCACACTGTGAACCCACACCAAACAAGAATGACAAACACATTTCGGGAGAACATCCGCAATGTAACACGACATCAACACAACAGAACAAATACCCAGAACCCCTTGCATCACTAACTCTTCCCGTACGCTACAATATACACCCCCGCTACCACCAAACCCCACCCCAACTCAAACCCGCCGCCGAAAAAAGGCATCAAATCTGTGTTTTTATTTTATTTAATATCCATCCATCCATCCATTTTCTACCGCTTATTCCCTTTCGGGGTCGCGGGGGGCGCTGACGCCTATCTCAGCTACAATCGGGCGGAAGGCGGGGTACACCCTGGACAAGTCGCCACCTCATGCCATTGATATTTTTTAATGATTATTATTTGAAACTGGATTTTGCATGTCACTATAAAGTTATATAAGCCTTGCTTGGTCAATATTCAATGCACAACTTGTTTTGGTCCCTATTAAAAAGTTAATTTGTGCAACCTTGGACCGCGGCTTTTTTCAGTTTTAAATTTTGGCCCACTCTGTATTTGAGTTTGACACCCCTGCTCTAGAAGGTCTTATCTTTGTCCATGCGATGTCAGATGAAACAAAAATGTAGCTGTTTGGCCACAATACCCAGCAATATGTGTGGAGGAGAAAAGGGGATGTCTTTAATACCAGGAACACCATAACTACCGTCCAGCATGGCGGTGGTAGTATTATGCGATGGGCCTGTTCAGCAGCGCATGTGTAACCCAAATTTAAAATACCCATTAAACACATGCATACAGTGCAAAGACTTTTATTGTGGAGGGTTACTTCCTGCCCCAAAATGGCGCTCGCTTCCTACCAGGCTCTCTCGTCTCTGCTGTGGCTGCTGTGAGACGCTCTGGAGAAGAAACTTCTCATCCCCACACTTTGCAAACTTCATAATTAGCCAACATGTTCGATTAACTATCGGGCCGTGCATGCTGTGTTGTTTTGCCCTCGATTACTCAGGTCAGGTTTTTTTTTCCGGGAAGGAATACCCGGAGACCTGAACAACCCGAACTCCCTATCCACCTTTAAACTCAACTCAACAAAATGGCGAGCTAAACCACTATGCGGTAGGACAGGCATTTTTTTTTTCTTCCTCCGCTGCGAACCCTTTTGGGGCGGTATAGCTCGGTTGGTAGAGTGGCCGTGCTAGCAACTTGAGGGTTGCAGGTTCGATTCCCACTTCCGCCATCCTAGTCACTGCCGTCGTGTCCTTGGGCAAGACACTTTACCCACCTGCTCCCAGTTCCACCCACACTGGTTTAAATGTAACTTAGATATTGGGTTTTGCTATGTAAAGCGCTTTGAGTCACTAGAGAAAAGCGCTATATAAATATAATTCACTTCACTTTTGTGTTTGGAACTGAACTTTTAGACTGACGCCAAAGTTGTTGTGTTTGTGTGCCTTTTGAACTGAACTGTGGACTGGTTCGGAGAAGGAAGCAGGACTGTATCTTGTATTTTTGTTTTGGGCATTTTTTTTTTTCTTTTATTGCGTTATCTGTGGTATTTATGTTTTTGTGTCAATACATTTAATGCAGTCGAAACCAAGATAACTAGTTTTCGTCATCTTTCATACCCCGGCTCCTAGACGAACCATCTTCTGTCCCACGGTTTACACTCTTAAAGGGGAACATTATCACCATTTCAAAAGGGTTAAAAACAATACAAATCAGTTCCCAATGGCTTGTTTTATTTTTCGAAGTTTTTTTCAAAATTTTACACCTTCCGGAATATCCCTAAAAAAAGCTTTAAAGTTCTTGATTTTCGCTATTTGCAATCCGACTGTCCATTTCCCTGTGACGTCATACAGGGCTGCCAATACAAACAACATGGCGGTTGCCACAGCAAGATATAGCAACATTAGCTCGGATTCAGACTCGGATTTCAGCGGTTTAACCGATTCAACAGATTACGCATGTATTGAAACAGATGGTCGGAGTATGGAGGCAGATAGCGAAAACGAAATTGAAGAAGAAATTGAAACTATTGAGCGAATAGCTATTGACGCTATTCGGCCATAGCATGGGTGTACCTAATGAAGTGGCCCATAGCATGGCTGCCTTATTAGCATCGCCGGTAAAATGTGCGGACCAAACGATCAGGACTTTCGCATCTTGTGACACTGGAGCAACTTAAATCCGTCGATTGGTAAGTGTTTGTTTCGCATTAAATGTGGGTATCTAGTTTCAAATGTACATACCGCTAGCGTAAATAGCATTTTAGCATCGATTAGCGTAGCATGTTAGCATCGATTAGCTGGCAGTCATGCCGCAACCAAATATGTCTGATTAGCACATAAGTCAACAACATCAACAAAACTCACCTTTGTGATTTCGTTGAGTTAATCGTTGCAAATGCATCTGCAGGTTATCCATACATCTCTGTGCCATGTCTGTCTTAGCATCGCCGGTCAAATGTGAAGACACTCTGGCACATTCAATGGGGGTCTGGCGGCAGATTTCTTGCCAGTGGTGCAACTTGAATCCCTCCCTGTTAGTGTTGTTACACCCTCCGACAACACACCGACGAAGCATGATGTCTCCAAGGTTCCAAAAAATAGTCGAAAAAACGGAAAATAACAGAGCTGAGACCCGGTGTTTGTAATGTGAAAATGAAAATGGCGGGTGTGTTACCTCGGTGACGTCACGTTCTGACGTCATCGCTAAAAGACCGATAAACAGAAAGGCGTTTAATTTGCCAAAATTCACCCATTTAGAGTTCGGAAATCGGTTAAAAAAATACATGGTCTTTTTTCTGCAACATCAAGGTATATATTGACGCTTGCATAGGTTTGGTGATAATGTTCCCCTTTAACCCACCTAGCCCATACTAGCGTTACACGTGCACTTTTTGCGTCGGATGAAACAAGCACAGCTCCCTCCCCCCCATTCTCACCACATTCTACAGAGGCTCTGTAGAAAGCCTACTAACCAACTGCATCTCTGCCTGGACTGGAGCCTTCAGTGCCTCTGACTGGAAGTCTCTGAGACTCCTCTTTCTCCTATCCAGGAAATCGCAAAAAGCCGCTGCCTGACCAGAGCTTAGAAAATCTGCAGAGACTCCTCCCACCCCCACCAAGGACTGTTTTCACTGCTGGACTCTAGAAAAAGGTTCCGCATTCTCCATAGCAGAACCTCCAGGTTCTGTAACAGCTTCTTCCCTCAGGCCATGAGACTCTTGAACGCATTATAATAATCCCCTCAATTCCCCCCAAACACGGATTAACTTGCTGCAATATAAAGACAATACAACATACATCCATAAACCTGGATGCATATGAAAAAGTGCAATATATTTATATGTACAGTAATCGATTTATTTATATCTGTACCTCATTGCTATTTTATCCAGCACTACCATGAGCTAATGCAACAAAATGTTGTTCTAATCTGTACTGTAAAATTCAAACTTGAATGACAAGAAAAGGAAGTCTAGTCTAGTGTAAATAAAATGGATCAAAACGTCATTGGATAATTTTTCCAGTTCTTTTGGAACCAGTACGTTCTTAAATACTGTGTTCACCATTGGCCAGGGCCAATGGAAGTCCACAAAGGGCAAAAACAACCGGTTAAGAGGAGCTCTGTTATGTACCTACTAGAGATGCGCGGATAGGCAAGTATATCATCCGCACCCGCAGAACCAAAGTCGCCGTCCACCCGAACCAACTTTTTATCAGGACCGTACCCACCCGCTGAAATACATCAGACGTCGGCCGCCTTTACCACTCACAGAGCTATTTAAACCTGTTTCACAAAGTAATGAAGTCAATTGGAGCCGCTAACGTTCTCGCGACTATTAAAAAACGTTCATCCTGATGACAAGAATATGGGCGTGCTGTGAAGCCATTGCCTTAGACACCTTCGACAACATGTACGAACCGATTGTTGTTCCGACAACATGTGTGCAGCTTCCACAATTACACGCACAATATTGACAGGCATACTGGGTGACGCAGAGTACACTGATGGTTGTGATATAAACAACTTTAACACTTACTAATATGCGCCACGCTGTGAAGCCACACAATACAAGATTGACAAACACATTTCGGGAGAACACAACACAGCAAATACCCACAATCCTTTGCATCCGTGACAAACCCTGAATATATTTTACACCCCCGCACCCCCAACCCCGCCCACCTTACCGAGGTTTATAAAAGAGTCAGGCTGTGTCATGAATACAAAGGATTATGTGAATGTGAATTATATTTATATAGCGCTTTTCTCTAGTGACTCAAAGCGCTTTACATAGTGAAACCCAATATCTAAGTTACATTTAAACCAGTGTGGGTGGCACTGGGAGCAGGTGGGTAAAGTGTCTTGCCTAAGGACACAACGGCAGTGACTAGGATGGCGGAAGTGGGACCTGCAACCCCCAAGTTGCTGGCACGGCCACTCTACCAACTGAGCTATACCGCCCTAGTGTTACAAATAAAACTTGTGATTTTTTTCATGGCACTCTTACTATAAAATACTTATTATGCACATACTCAGAGGTGTAAAAAAACCAAATGAAGATACAACAACAGGGTGACAGTTATCATTATCTCAGTGTTGAATGTTAAATAATAATAAATAAATGATCAATAAAAATTCCAATATTAACCAATTAATATTGAGTCATTTGGCACTGTTGGGCACTGGTACAAACTCCTTCCCGGTTCGAATGTGAAAGGTACACATCCCTACCCAGGACCCATTCCCAATTATTTACTCGACGGATCATCAGTTTGATTAAGTTTGTTCCCCTTCCAAAAGGTGTGTGGACAAATGAATACAGCAATAACCACATCCATACTGGGTCAACACCATCCATCTGATATAGATCACAAGCGGTTCAGGAGCAACGTAGATCAGCAATACGGAGTATTATGGGTATTTGTTGTGTTGCGTTTATGTTGTGTTACTGTGAGGATGTTCTCCCGAAATGTGTTTGTCGTTCTTAATTGGTGTGGCTTCACAGCGTGGTGCATATTACTAAGAGTGTTAAAATTGTTTATATCACAACCATTAGTGTACTCTGTGTCACCCAGTATAACTTGCAGTCGTGTGCGTGTTACCGCGGAAGCCACACACAACATGATGATGGACTGACAAACAGTTCATACATGTTGTAAAAGGCGACAAAGCTAATGGCTTTATAGCACTACCTATTACTTAGTATCTGTGTGACTGCCGGCAGTCATTCAAGAGATTAATAGCGTCTCCTATTGTTTTCTTCGCTTTATGACGCGGGTCTTAGAGTGCTCTTTGAATGGCAAAGGATACCAATCCCAGAACCATGTATATCAAATATTTCCGGATGGTTCAACCGCCACCCGCCCGAATCTAATTAAAATCTATTTTTTCGTCATCTCAACCGCCAGACCCGCGGCTTACCCGCGGACTCCGCGGATGAGACCGCAAACCGCGCATCTCTAGTACCTACTAGTACTCGCTATTGTGTATTTGGGATCTGCATAAGTCTCAGAAATATGGAATCAAATTGTGGAGGCATGGCGGAGAGGTATGATTGCGAGAAACATGAATTGAACTTTTTGGCCAAAATACTGAACTCTATGTGTGGAGGAAACACTGCACGTCACTCTGAGATACCGGTGGACAAACTGTGGCAAGATCTGAAACCTGCTGTTCACAAACGCTCCCATCTAATCTGACTTAGCCTGAGCTGTTTTGCAATGAAGAATGGGCAAACATTTCAGTCACTCAATGTGCAAAGCCCGTAGGGCAGAGGTCACCAACGCGGTGCCCGCGGGCACCAGGTCGCCCGTAAGGACCAGATGAGTCGCCCGCTGGCCTGTTCTAAAAATAGCAGCACTTACCAGTGAGCTGCCTCTATTTTTTTTTATTTTATTTATTAGTAGCAAGCTAGTCTCGCTTTGCTCGACATTTTTAATTCTAAGAGAGACGAAACTTAAATAGAATTTAAAAATTCAAGAAAATATTTTAAAGAATTGGTCTTCACTTGTTTTTAAATAAATTCAGTTATTTTTTTACTTTGGTTCTTATAACTTTCAGAAAGACAATTTTAGAGAGAAAATACAACCTTAAAAATTATTTTAGGATTTTTAAACACATATACCTTTTGACCTTTTAAATTCCTTCCTCTTCTTTCCTGGCAATTAAAATCAATGTTCAAGTATTTTTTTTTTATTGTAAAGAATAATAAATACATTTTAATTTAATTCTTAATTTTTGCTTCTGTTTTTTCGACAAAGAATATTTGTGAAATATTTCTTCAAACTTATTATGATTAAAATTCAAAAACAATATTCTGCCAAATCTAGAAAATATGTAGAATCAAATTAAAATCTTATTTCAAAGTCTTTTGAATGTCTTTAAAAAATTTTGTTCTGGAAAATCTAGAAGAAATAATGATTTGTTTTTGTTTGAAATATAGCTTGGTCCAATTTGTTATATATTCTAACAAAGTGCAGATTGGATTTTAACCTATTCAAATCATGTAATTAAAATTCTAAAATTAATCTTTATCAGGAAAAATTACTAATGATGTTCCATAAATTCTTTTTTTAATTTTTTCAAAAAGATTCGAATTACCTAGTTTTTCTCTTCATTTTTTTCTGTTGAATTTCAAATTTTAAAGAATCGAAATTGAAGATAAATTATGTTTAAAAATTAAATTTTCATTTTTTTTCGTGTTTTCTCCTCTTTTAAACCGTTCAATTAAGTGTTTTTTCATCATTTATTCTCTACAAAAAAAAACATCCGTAAAAGGAAAAAAAATGTACGATGGAATGACAGACAGAAATACCCTTTTTTAAAATATATATATATAGATTTATTTATTAAAGGTAAATTGAGCAAATTGGCTATTTCTGGTCATTTATTTAAGTGTGTATCAAACTGGTAGCCCTTCAAAATAATCAGTACCCAAGAAGTAGCTCTTGGTTTCAAAAAGGTTGCGTTATACCCCAAAAGACTTTCAGCTGTAATTGCGGCAAAAGGTGGTTACACAAAGTATTGACTCAGAGGGGCGGATTACTTCTGTGTATGTGATAAAATATGGAACGGTTCAAGGGTTGTGATTATTTTTGCAAGTTACTGTACATGATGACAGATGCGCTAAATGGATTGCACTTTCTATTTTGCCCTTTACGAGATACAATCATCTGCTCACAGGCTTAATAGATCAGCTTTGCATGATTGAATACACGCAAACCTTTAGTAAATCTGATATCACAAGGACAAAGATAAGACCTTCTGGAGGAAAGTTCTGTGGTCAGATGAAACAAAAATGCAGCTGTTTGGCCACAGTTCCCAGCAATATGTTTGGAGGAGAAAAGGTGAGGCCTTTAATCCCAGGAACACCATCCCTACCACCAAGCATGGTGGTGGTAGTATTATGCTCTGGGCCTGTTTTGCTGCCAAATGAACTGGTGCTTTACAGAGAGTAAATGGGACAATGAATTTGGCCCATTTATCCACCAAATCAGTCTCAACAAGGTTGCATTTTGAAGATCTGCGACAGTCTCATCATAAATACAGAGGCGGTCATGACTAGAGATGTCCGATAATGGCTTTTTTGCCGATATTGTCCGACTCTTAATTACCGATTCCGATGTCCAGGGTGTACCCTGCCTTCCGCCCGATTGTAGCTGAGATAGGCGCCAGCGCCCCCCGCGACCCCGAAAGGGAATAAGCGGTAGAAAATGGATGGATGGATGGATGGATATCAACCGACATCGATATATACAGTCGTGGAATTAACACATTGTGATGCCTGATTTTGTTGTGATGCCTCGCTGGACAGCAGGATCTTCCAAAATAAATCAACTCAAGTTATGGAAAAAAAATGCCAACGTGGCACTGTCATATTTATTATTGGAGTTAAAAAGTGCATTATTTTTTTTTAACATGCCTCAAAACAGCAGCTTGGAATTTGGGACCATGAGGAGGTTGAGGTGGGCGGGGTTGGGGGGGTGGTGTTAGGGGGTAGTGGTGGGTGTATATTGTAGCGTCCCGGAAGAGTTAGTGCTGTAAGGGATTCTGGGTATTTGTTCTGTTGTGTCGCGGTGCGGATGTTCTCCCGAAATGTGTTTGTCATTCTTGTTTGGTGTGGGTTCACAGTGCGGCGCATATTTGTAACAGTGTTGAAGTTGTTTATACGGCCAACCTTAGTGTGATCTCAGTTAGAATGATTGTTTCTAAGTTATCGCAATAAACTTTGTGTTACATTGAGTGCCCGGTGAGAAGCAAAAGCTGTCTTTGAAACCTACCAAGAGTAAGGCTCGTAAGGCAGCAAGAAGGTGTTCCAGTTTTCTTTCATGTATTTTAATAAACAAAGATATTGTTTCAACCCAAGGACTACAAAGCGGGGACACGGCAGGATCTGCCCAAGTTCCAGACGACCTTTTTTTGAACCTCCTTTTTCGAACTGTTTTACGAACCTCTTCATGAACTCTTTTACGACCTTTTCTGTGGACTGTTTACGACCTTTTCTCTTGAACTATTGTAAACAAATTCGATGACTGTTCGCGACCTCGTCCTTCGGAAGCAGCTGTTGTCATGTGGTCAGAGAAAGCCCAAATAAAGGGGGAGGCCTACAAATCTTTCGCCAGAGCGTGGGTGACACTGTAAGAGGTTACAGGTCGACAGGTTTCTCCTCAATTGAGCCAAATTGAATTCTGTCTCTGTTTAATTCTTTGCTTCTTGTCTTGTTTAATAGATGTCATCGGTGTTTGAACCTGACAACCTCTACGGCTGTTGACCAAGTATGACTTGCATTCACTTGTGAGTGCGAAAAGCCGTAGATATTATGGGATTGGGCCGGCATCCAAATGCAGTGCCTTACGACCCAAATAGTGTTGACTGGGTGGAAATCGGGAGAAATTCGGGAGATTGGTTGCCCCGGGAGATTTTCGGAAGGGGTACGGAAATTCGGGAGTCTCCCGGGCAAACTCGGGAGGGTTGGCAAGTATGACTCGGAGACGTAACTGCTTTGTACTTCTCCCTACGTCCGTACAAGCGGCGTTTTAAACGGCCATACATTTTACTTTTTGAAACCGATACCGATAATTTCCGATACCACATTTTAAATGGTAAATGGGTTATACTTGTATAGCGCTTTTCTACCTTCAAGGTACTCAAAGCGCTTTGACACTATTTCCACATTCACACACACATTCACACTGATGGCGGGAGCTGCCATGCAAGGCCCTAACCACGACCCATCAGGAGCAGTGAAGCGAATTATATTTATATAGCGCTTTTTCTCTAGTGACTCAAAGCGCTTTACATAGTGAAACCCAATATCTAAGTTACATTTAAACCAGTGTGGGTGGCACTGGGAGCAGGTGGGTAAAGTGTCTTGCCCAAGGACACAACGGCAGTGACTAGGATGGCTGAAGCGGGAATCGAACCTGCAACCCTCAAGTTGCTGGCACGGCCACTCTACCAACCGAGCTAAACCGCCCCAAGGGTGAAGTGTCTTGCTCAAGGACACAACGACCATGACGAGGTTGGTAGAAGGTGGGGATTGAACCAGGAACCCTCAGGTTGCTGGCACGGCCAATCTCCCAACCGCGCCACGCCGTCCACATTTTTAAGGCATTTATCGGCCGATAATATCAGCAGTCCGATATAATCGGCCCTCTCAAGTCATGACATCATGTTTGCATGTGGGTCAGATTGCATTCACATTAGAAACTGTGTTTTTTTGTAATGTGAACGGCCATCAATAAGATCGGTTTTGACCAAAAACATCCGCCCATGCGATGCGACTGTAGCCTCAGTCCACAAAGGTTCCTCCTCGCCGTGCATCCTTGACCCTTTTCACGCTTACAAAAACAGGCTTGCGTGGGATAACGCGCACCCGAGCTGCCCACGCTAGCAACTCACAGCCTGTGGACAAAACACAAGCGGCATGCTTCTGCTGAACATTTTTTTTTTCATGCTTTATCTTGAACGGCTCCCTCCTTCATTTGTCACTCCCCAGCACCCCCCCACCCCCACCCCCACCCCACTTCTGTCATTGCGCACCCCTTCAGGACATTTTCCTTTCATGCAGGTCGTCCCACGCACACCCTCATGCTGATTAATGACTAGACTAAAAGGATGCTGCAGAAAAGAAACAAGCACATGTAGTCGTCGTCCAGTGGTATCTTCCAAGGCTGACACTTAACACCCACCTGCTCTCCCCGCTGGAGACGGATGCCGGCGTTCTTTACTTCAAATGTCCCCGTCCATGTGGAAGAAGATAAGCATACCCGCAGCAAGACTTCTTTAAATGATTTGTATGCATCTTGCTGCTGATTCAGCAATTCGAGTGAGGCTACGTAAGAAGGTGCAATGAGAGATTACGGCATCGAATGCAGTCTTAAAGGCTTACTGAAACCCACTACTACCGACCACGCAGCCTGATAGTTTATATATCAATGATGAAATATTAACATTGCAACACATGCCAATACGGCCTTTTAAGTTGACTAAATTGCAATTTAAAATTTCGCGCCGAAGTATCCTGCTGAAACGTCGCGGTATGATGACGCGTGCCGTCATGCATTGTAGAGGACATTTTGTTCCAGCCCCGTTCCCAGCTAAAAGTCGTCTGTTTTCATCGCATAACTCCAAAGTATTAATGGACGTCTGTGTTGCTGAATCTTTTGCGATGTGTTCAATGAATAATGGAGACGTCAAAGAAGAAAGCTGTAGGTGTGAAGCGGTGTATTGAGGCCGCCTTTAGCAACACAAACACAGCCGGTGTTTCATCGTTTACATTCCCGAAAGATGACGGTGAAGCTTGAAATTAAACAATGGATGTCCGCTAATTTTTTTGCAACTTAACGCCAAAAAAACGGAAATGCTGATTATCGGTCCTGCTAGACACTGACCTCTATTTAATAATACAACTGTAACATTTGACAACCAAATAATTAAACAAGGTGACTCGGTAAAAAATCTGAGTATTATCTTCGACCCAACTCTCTCCTTTGAGTCACACATTAAAAGCGTTACTAAAACGGCCTTCTTTCATCTCTGTAATATCGCTAAAATTTGCTCCATTTTGTCCACTAACGACGCTGAGATCATTATCCTTGCGTTTGTTACGTCTCGTCTTGATTACTGTAACGTATTATTTTCGGGTACAAAATGCGGCTGCTAGACTTTTGACAAGAACAAGAAAGTTTGATCATATTACGCCTGTACTGGCTCACCTGCACTGGATATAAATCGTTTGAGGTGCTTACTATGAGGTCTGTCACACCGCTGCCTCTACACCTGGCTGTTATCTACCGCCCCCCAGGGCCCTGTTCGGACTTTATCAATGAATTCTCAGAGTTCGTTGCTGATCTAGTGACACACGCCGATAATATAATCATAATGGACGACTTTAATATCCATATGAAGTCTCCCCATGTCTAGCATTAAAAGATTACAGTTGGTACAAAATGCGGCTGCTAGACTTTTGACAAGAACAAGAAAGTTTGATCACATTACGCCTGTACTGGCTCACCTGCACTGGCTTCCTGTGCACTTAAGATGTGACTTTAAGGTTTTACTACTTACGTATAAAATACTACACGGTCTAGCTCCATCCTATCTTGCCGATTGTATTGTACCATATGTCCCAGCAAGAAATCTGCGTTCAAAGGACTGTGGCTTATTAGTGATTCCTAAAGCCCCAAAAAAAAGTCTGCGGGCTATAGAGCGTTTTCCGTTCGGGCTCCAGTACTCTGGATTGCCCTCCCGGTAACAGTTCGAGATGCTACCTCAGTAGAAGCATTTAAGTCTCACCTTAAAACTCATTTGTATACTCCAGCCTTTAAATAGACCTCCTTTTTAGACCAGTTGATCTGCCGCTTCTTTTCTTTTTCTCCTTTGTCCCCCCCTCCCTTGTGGAGGGGGTCCGGTCCGATGACCATGGATGAAGTACCGGCTGTCCAGAGTCGGGACCCAGGATGGATCGCTCGCCTGTGTATCGGTTGGGGACATCTCTACGCTGCTGATCCGACTCCGCTTGGGATGGTTTCCTGTGGACGGGACTCTCGCTGCTGTCTTGGATCTGCTTTGAACTGAACTCTTGCGGCTGTGTTGGATCCACTATGGATTGAACTTTCACAGTATCATGTTGGACCCGCTCGACATCCATTGCTTTCGGTCCCCTAGAGGGGAGGGGGGGGGGGGGGGGGGGTTGCCCACATTTGAGGTCCTCTCCAAGGTTCTCTTGGTCATCATTGTCACTGGCGTCCCACTGGGTGTGAGTTTTCCTTGCCCTTATGTGGGTTCTTCCGAGGATGTCGTAGTCGTAGTGGTTTGTACAGTCCTTTGAGACATTTGTGATTTAGGTCTATATAAGTAAACATTGATTGATTGATTGATTGACTATGGAACAGAGTGGTCAAGCGAACACGGTTGGATTGGACCACACACACAAAGTACAGTGTGTTATGCAGCGATCATTTCGAAAGATCGTGTTTCGAAGAGCGTCCCTTGCGAAGGGCAGAGATGGGCATCGCCACCACCCGTCGACTGGTGCTGAAGAAAAGTGCGGGGCCGACCTTCAGGTTGTACAGGTGCGACCATATAATCTCACTAAAACACTAGTAACACAATAAGCAGATAAGGGGATTTTCCAGAATTATCCTAGTAAATTTGTCTAATAACATCCGAATCGCTCCCACTGTATAGTCTTTTTTTTCTAGTCCTTCACTCTTACTTTCCTCATCCACAAATCTTTCACCCTCGCTCAAATTAATGGGGAAATCGTCGCTTTCTCGGTCCGAATCGCTCTCGCTGCTGGTGGCCATGATTGTAAACAATGTTCAGATGTGAGGAGCTCCACAACCCGTGACGTCACACGCATATCGTCTGCTACTTCCGGTATAGGCAAGGCTTTTTTATCAGCACCAAAAGTTGGGAACTTTATTGTCGATGTTCTCTACTAAATCCTTTCAGCAAAAATATGGCAATATCGCGAAATGATCAAGTATGACACATAGAATGGACCTGCTATCCCCGTTTAAAAAGGAAAATCTCATTTCAGTGGGCCTTTAATATGTAGTTACAACGAAGAGGCCCCTGTGAGTGGTCAAAGCTAACGTGAGTGTGAATTATATACGCCTCCAGGGCAGTTTGTGATAAAACACTCAGGAGTGGACGGGCAGAAAGGAAAGATATACAACCGTGTAGGGCTGTGCAATATGGCGTGAAACTGTATCAATACATAAGTGTTTTCTAGTGGTCAAAATCGATAGTTATTGATATGTTTTATGACCTATGGGAAATATGGACCAGGGGAACAAAATAATAAATGTTAACATTTTCATTTCAAATGTAACCTTGCACCGATTATAATCCCCTCAGCTGGACTATTTTGCCAAAAGTATTTGGCCACCTGCCGTGACTCACATATGAACTTGAAGTGCCATCCCATTCCTAACCCATATGTATCATGTCGGTCCACCTTTTGCAGCTATTGCAGCTTTAACTCTTCTGGAAAGGCTGTCCACAAGGTTGCAGAGTGTGTTTATAGGAAACGCATTAGTGAGGTCACACCAAGGTATGCGCCGCTTCCTCTTGTCGTTTTCTGCTGCATATTTCACTACATCCATCTTGTAATCTGCAGTACATGATGTCCTTTTCAGTGCCATTTTTGTTCAGCCCTTCTCAGTTTTTATAAGTTACCGCCATCGATGGAATGATCCATGTCAATAGCTACGGCAGTAGCATATAGCATATAGCAGTTAACATCCCATTACCCACAATGCACTTCTGCCATGACCCTCCCCCCGCCGAATTCTTTTTGGTCGACGTGTGTGTGACGATTGCTGACATTTTCTTCGTCTCTTCTGCGAATGAGATAAATAATATTATTTGATATTTTACGGAAATGTGTTAATAATTTCACACGGAAGTCGCTCCGGAGTATATGTCGCACCCCCGGCCAAACTATGAAAAAAAACTGCAACTTATAATGCGAAAAATACGGTTTTAAAAATATCGTCAATGAAACTAAATCTTTACCACTAAGTCTACTATTACCGCAGTTAACTTAATTCTTGCCTTGAAAGTCAACACATGATTTATTTATATAAATAAACTTTAATTGATTGATTGACCTAAAAAGTATTTTTGGTGTAATTTATACAATATTTAATAATGGCATCACGCATTTCTATTAATTCCTATGGTAAAATGTTCTAAATCTAAACAAATGTGACGAAATTTACCCCCAAATGTAGTGACTATGACTTTAACAACTCTTCCAGTCTCCCTTTTTGGCACTAGAGAAGGTAAATTAGAACACATTACCTTGGCGCATACTTGCCAACCCTCCCGGATTTTCCGGGAGACTCCCAAAATTCAGCGCCTCTCCCGAAAACCCCCCGGAAGATAATTTCTCCCGAAATTCAGCCGGAGCTGGAGGCCACACCCCCTCCAGCTCCTTGCGGACCTAAGTGGGGACAGCCTGTTTTCACGCCCGCTTTCCCACTATATGAACAGCTTGCCTGCCCAATCATGTTACAACATCTACGGATTTGAATAAAAAACTGCACACACAAGGAGACGGAGCAGAAGAACGAGGACGTTACAGCCATGGTGACGCCGTCTGTAATAGAATGATGTATGTCATCTGTTGCCATCTCCTGGTGAATGTTGGCTATAGCGTTATGGGGATGCTTTTTGATTGGCCAACGATTTACGTGGTGTCGGACACCTGACGGCAAGTGAGGGAAAAGACATAACTTCATCACCTCGACTGGTTATTGACTCCAACTTAATATATTACACCGTCGACGAACAAAATGAAGAAATGAATGGCAGAACAAAGGTTACTCAAATAGTGAAAGGTAAGTGTTGTTGTTTTTTTTTTTTTTTAGTAACCAGCAAGCACAGTACAGTTAGTAGAACAACTGTGTTTTTATTACTGTGTATTTGATAGATGCTGTCTGAAATTAAACTATTTATTTTATTTATATATATAACAAAATAAAGATATATAGCTAGAATTCACTGAAAGTCAAGTATTTCATACATATATACATATATATATATGAAATATATATGAAATAATCGAGTTGGTGAATTGTAGATGTAAATATACTACTCCCCTCTTAACCACGCCCCCCAACCCAACCACGCCTCCGCCCCACCACCGACCACGCCCCCCACCTCCCGAAATCGGAGGTCTCAAGGTTGGCAAGTATGCCCTGGCGTCCAATAATTAGCCCTATGGAATGCGATTAGTCTTGATTGAACGAACCAAAGTTCGATTCAAGTTTTAAGTGCTTAGCAGTGTTGCTACATGCATCCACCGGTTACCTTGCCGTGGTAGGCGCTGCTGTTCTTGGCCACGGCGCACTGGCGGTCCACCAGGAAGCAGTACCGCCGACGTTCCTCGGACAAGGCCGTCTTGTAGCCCTCGGCGATGAAGGTGTCCAGCTCGGTCTGCTTGCTGCTGATGGTCTCCACAAACTGCGTGGGGTGTACACACACACACACACACACACACACACACACACACACACACACACACACACACACACACACACACACACACATTACCATTAATGTGGGGGAGTACAGTCGCTGACATTTCGACACAACCATAAAACAGGAGTGGCTCCGGGCTGTTTAAAAAAATGTATCTAATCTAAATGACGCTGAATGAACACGAACAATAGCCTTTTTTTTTTTTTGGGCTAAATGACCGCCGCCGATCTGCCGAGGCGGATCGAGGGAGATGATAAATTCATTCTCCGCCCGAGAGAGCAGCCTGACCTTATTCTGCTCCTGCTCTTAACACATTGTTGCCATCAAAATTAAAGGCTTTGATGCTCCTTCATTTTTTTTTTTTTTTTCTCCCAGAGACCCCCGAGTCGCTGTGAAAACCAGAAATGTGCCAACGAAGCTGGAGTTCAAAATCTCTGTCTCCTGAGAAAAAGTTTCGTTTCCTACTGACTTTGCGCTGAGAAAAGAAGCAAAAAAAATGTGCAACTGTGAGCACATTTTAACAGCAGGAAAGAAAGAGGTTGGCTATTAAAATGATGGTAGATCCGTAGGTGACCTTTTGTTCTTTTCGAGCATTTTTTTTTTTTTTTTTACTAAATAATCCTCTTGTCTGAATGAGCGACAAGATTCTTAAGGTCAGACAAGTAACCCAGGACATAAAAGCCAGAGCACACACAACGAGTTGGGAAATCGTGTTAGAGGTAAAATTAAATGGAATGCAAATCCTTTTCAACTCATATTCAATTGAATGCACTACAAAGACAAGATATTTGATGTTCGAACTCATAAACTTTATTTTATTTTTTTGCAAATAATAATTAACTTAGAATTTCATGGCTGCAACACGTTCCAAAGTAGTTGGGAAAGGGCATGTTCACCACTGTGTAACATCACCTTTTCTTTTAAAAACACTCAATAAACGTTTGGGAACTGAGGAAACTAATTGTTGAAGCTTTCCCATTCTTGTTTTATGTAGAGCTTCAGTCGTTCAACAGTCCGGGGTCTCCGCTGTCGTATTTTACGCTTCATAATGCGCCACACGTTTTCCATGGGAGACAGGTCTGGACTGCAGGCGGGTCAGGAGAGTACCCGCACTGTTTTTATTTTATGCGTCTGCCTCACAATACGAAGGTCCTGCAGTCCTGGGTTCAAATCCAGGCTCGGGATCTTTCTGTGTGGAGTTTGCATGTTCTCCCCGTGAATGCGTGGGTTCCCTCCAGGTACTCCGGCTTCCTCCCGCTTCCAAATACATGCACCTGGGGATAGGTTGATTGGCAACACTAAATTGGCCCTAGTGTGTGAATGTGAGTGTGAATGTTGTCTGTCTATCTGTGTTGGCCCTGCGATGAGGTGGCGACTTGTCCAGGGTGTACCCCGCCTTCCGCCCGATTGTAGCTGAGATAGGCGCCAGCGCCCCCCACAACCCCAAAAAAGGGAACAAGCGGTAGAAAATGGATGGATGGATGGATGGATGGATGGGTTGAAAATGATTTGCAAATCATTGTATTCCGTTTATATTTACCTCTAACACAATTTCCCAACTCATATGGAAACGGGGTTTGTATAAAAGCCACCTCAGGATGTCTTGTTGGGGAAATGAATAGACACGAAGATGTTGCTGCAAATACCAACAATTGACAGCCATGTTTGTTTCTTGGGGCGGTTGGTAGAGTGGTCGTGCCTGCAACTTGACGGTTCCAGGTTCGATTCCCGCTTCCGCCATGCAAGTCACTGCCGTTGTGTCCTTTGGACTTTACCCACCTGCTCCCAGTGCCACCCACACTGGTTTAAATGTAACTTAAATATTGGGTTTCACTACGTAAAGCGCTTTGAGTCACTAGAGAAAAGCGCTATATAAATATAATTCGCTTAACTCACTTCTTCGTCACTACAGTTGATTATTATTTACTTCTTGTGCTTTCATATTTCAACGGCTTGTGGCTTGAATTTTGTTTGACTTGCCACCTACTAGTGTTGTCCCGATACCAATATCTTGGTACTTTTGATACTTTTCGGCACTTTTATAAATAAAGGGGACCAAAAAAAAATTGCATTGTTGGCTGTATTTTAACAATAAAATCCTAGGACACATTAAACATATGTTTATCATTGCAAGTTTGTCCTTAAATAAAATAGTGAACGTACCAGACAACTTGTCTTTTATTAGTAAGTAAACAAACTAAGGCTCCTAATTTAGTCTGCTGACATATGCAGTAACATATTTTGTCATTTTTCCATTCTATTATTATTTCAACATTATTAAGGACAAGTGGTAGAAAATGAATTATTCATCTACTTGTTCATTTACTGTTAATATCTGTTTACTTTCTCTTTTAACATGTTCTATCTACACTTCTGTTTAAATCAAATAATCACTAATTCTTCTTTTGTTTGATACTTTACATTAGTTTTGAGTAATACCACAAATTTGGGCAACAATCCAATACCAAATCATCAAAGGATCATACATTGGTCGCATTCAAAGTCAAAGAGTTTATAAACACAATATGAATTTAAAAAAAACGAAAGAAAATTTTGTGATGCCAAACAATATTGACGTAATCATAGTATCGACTTGTTTACATGTACAACTTTCTCCGATGCTGCCACAGAAAGACGTGTTTTATGCAACTCCTTCTTTGTCTCATTTTGTCCGCCAAACGTTTTATGCTGTGCGAACTGTACGCGGCTTCTATACATGAAAGGTATAAAAAAAAATGATGATGATGATGTGTGCTTATTGGAGGGTATTTTAGTAAACACGCTGCAGGACTGCTTGTACCAAAGATTATGTCAGAGATTTTAGAGGGAAAGCGATATCTGCTGATACTGGACGGATAGCCGTTATCAGAAAAGTACCTGGTAGTGCCTGCATTTTTTTCAATAAAAAACAAGAGTCAAAACAATGCACTAAAAACAGGGCATTTAAGAGTTTGGTTGGAATGCCTAACTAAAGACTTAAAAAAATAAATAAATAAATAAAAATGTATTTATTTATTTTTGTCCTGTCCAGCTTCTCAGGCAAATCATATAGTTGATGTAAATGCCCATATCAACTCTTCAGATTTACTTTACGAAAGAGAAGTGTCGTACACTTTTCTTTTTGCCTTCTTTGTATTTGACTTTATTAAATGTATTTATATTATCATTTGGGGCTAAACTGAAGTCTTAACAAGCTGCTCCGCTTAGTTCTGCCTCTGCCTCTGTCAGTACATCTCTGCAGCACGCAGCCTTGTCCCACCCACACAACCATCTGATTGGTTACATGCTGAGTGGTAACAGCCAATCAGCAGTGCGTATTCGTATATTGCGAACCTGGGCAAATTAAGGCCCGGGGGCCAAATGCGGCCTGTTAAAGCTTTTCAATCTGGCCTGCCGGACATTCCCAAATAATTTTTTTAGATCTTTAAGATGGAAAGTGTTGCTGCCGTTATGATGTGCAGTGATGTTTTTAAATGACCGTAAGTCTTGAACTATATAAAGTATTTCAATGGTTGGAATCTGCGCTTATGGATGATATACCAGTTACTATGGCAATTTAATTAGTTACTATGGTCATCTACGTCACAGCAGCTCAGACGAGGCACCAAGCAGCTGTGATCTTGGCTCCTCCATTGGCTTCTCTGAGAGACACTGGCGTTCACCGCAGCTATTCAACTTTCAGGTATGACTTTATAATCTCACTAAAATACTATTAACACAATAAGCAGATATGGGATTTTCCAGAATTATCCTAGTAAATGTGTCTAATAACATTTGAATCGCTCACACTGCCATCGCCTGGAGCCGTAGCCGTTTCTTTTTTTTTTTTTTGTGCTTCACTCTAACTTTCCTCATCCACAAATCTTCCATCCTCGCTCAAATTAATGGGGAACTCGTCGCTTTCTCGATCCAAATTTCACTGGCTGCTGGTGGCTATGATTATAAACAATGTGAGGATGTGAGGAGCCCTCATACTGGCGACGTCTAGCGCACATCGTCTGCTACTTCCGGTACATGCAAGGCTTTTTTATTAGCGAACAAAAGTTGCGAACTTTATCGTCGATGTTCTCTACCAAATCCTTTCAGCAAAAATATGGCAATATCGCGAAAATGATCAAGTATGACACATAGAATGGACCTGCTATCCCCGTTTGAATAAGAAAATCTCATTTCGGCAGGCCTTTAACTAACAGACCTCTCTCAAAGTTAAATCCCAACCTTCCCAAACAACATCACTCTCTCTCTTCTTCATTCTTGTGGGAATTCAAACAGCATTTTTCCCTGCACTTCATCATCTCCTCTCTCAAAAAGAAACTCCCGGGGACGCACACGGGAAAATATTTCCGTGTCGACTCCCAACATCACCTTTGTATGCAAATTTTCCGCATCAATCGACCGTACGCTTTTATTAACTACCTCAGCAGGTGCGTGAACCTCAGTCCGGTCCTTGGAACCACGTAATGAGCTTTTTAGCATCCTGGCGGCGACTTTATACGGTGGATAAGACGGTGTGTGTGTGTGTGTGTGTAGGGGGAAGACAACCAGGCCTGTTTCCAAGTGTGTGTGTGATGGAGCAGGAGTAGGGGAAGATGGAGCATGAAGCGGCTGGCTATCAATCAAACGCCATCTGTTTCCCCGAGCCAGACTCGCACTTGAAATCTTCGGTTTTAATGAAGAGATAAGATAAGACGTTGCGCGTCTTATCCGCGGGAATAACACCATGCGGAGGAGAGGAGGATGAGAAAAGAAGGCGGGGGGGAAAAGAGCCTCAGCATCTTTAGGTCCTCTGTATCACCCGTTGAGATCACATGGTGCTGGTTTCCACTCAACACTTGACTTGCATGTTTTGCAAAAAAAAAGTTTTGTAACAGTAGTACCTAGTGTTGGAACGATACTAATATTTTGGTACCGGTACTAAAATTATTTCGATACTTTTAGGTAATTTTCTAAATAAAGGGGACCACAAAAAATGGCATTATTGGCCTTATTTCAACAAAAAATCTTAGGGTACATTAAACATTTGTTTATCATTGCATGTTTGTCCATAAATAAAATAGTGAACATACAGTGGGGTAAAAAAGTATTTAGTCAGCCACCGATTGTGCAAGTTCTCCCACTTAAAATGATGACAGAGGTCTGTAATTTTCATCATAGGTACACTTCAACGGTGAGAGACAGAATGTGAAAAAAAAATCCAGGAATTCACATTGTAGGAATTTTAAAGAATTTATTTGTAAATTATGGTGGAAAATAAGTATTTGGTCAATCATTCAAAGCTCTCACTGATGGAAGGAGGTTTTGGCTCAAAATCTCACGATACATGGCCCCATTCATTCTTTCCTTAACACGGATCAATCGTCCTGTCCCCTTAGCAGAAAAACAGCCCCAAAGCATGATGTTTCCACCCTCATGCTTCACAGTAGGTATGGTGTTCTTGGGATGCAACTCAGTATTCTTCTTCCTCCAAACACGACGAGTTGAGTTTATACCAAAATGGATACATGGATGATACAGCAGAGGATTGGGAGAATGTCATGTGGTCAGATGAAACCAAAATAGAACTTTTTGGTATAAACTCAACTCGTCGTGTTTGGAGGAAGAAGAATACTGAGTTGCATCCCAGGAACACCATACCTACTGTGAAGCATGGGGGTATAAACATCATGCTTTGGGGCTGTTTTTCTGCTAAGGGGACATGACGATTGATCCGTGTTAAGGAAAGAATGAATGGGGCCATGTATCGTGAGATTTTGAGCCAAAACCTCCTTCCATTAGTGAGAGCTTTGAATGGTTGACTTATTTTTCACCATGACTTACAAATAAATTATTTAAAATTCCTACAATGTGAATTCCTGGATATTTTTTTCACATTCTGTCTCTCACAGTTGAAGTGTACCTATGATGAAAATTACAGACATTTGTCATCATTTTAAGTGGGAGAACTTGCACAATCGCTGGCTGACTAAATACTTTTTTGCCCCACTGTACAAGACAACTTGTCTTTTAGGAGTAAGTAAACAAAAAAAGGCTCCTAATTTAGCTGCTGACATATGCAGTAACATATTGTGTCATTTTCCATTCTATTATTGTGTCAACGTTATTAAGGACAAGCGGTAGAAAATGCATTATTAATCTACTTGTTCATTTACTGTTAATATCTGCTTACTTTCGCTTTTAACATGTTCTATTTACACTTCTGTTATAATGTAATAATCACTTATTCTTCTGTTGTTTGGATACTTTACATTAGTTTTGGATTATAGCACCAATTTGGGTATCAATCCGATACCAACAGGATCATACATTGGTCGTATTCAAAGTCCTCATGTGTCCAGGGACATATTTCCTGAGTTTATAAACATAATATACATTCTAAAAAAACTAAAGAAGATGTTGTGATACAAGAAAATATCATAGTAGTATCGACTAGATATTATACGTGCCTGTACTTGGTATCATTACAGTGGATGTTAGGTGTAGTTCAGTGGTGTCAAACTCAAATACAGAGTGGGCCAAAATTTAAAACTGAACAAAGCCGCGGGCCAAGGTTGAACAAATTAACCTTTTAACAGGGACCCAAAAAAGTTTTGCATTGAAAATTGAATGAACAAGGCTTATATAACTTAATAATGAAATGCAAAATCGATTTTCAAATAATAATAATAATAATAAAAAAATATCAATGGTATATTAAATTAAATTAAATATAAAATTTGAATGCCTCTTTCCTATTTGCAGCCTTCTGAGGTAAATATCAACATTGACTTGGCGGGGTTTGGTGGTAGCGGGGGGTGTATATATCGTAATATCCCGGGAGAGTTAGTGCTGCAAGGGGTTCTGGGTATTTGTTCTGTTGTGTTTATGTTGTGTTACAGTGCAGATGTTCTCCCTAAATGTGGTTGTCATTCTTGTTTGGTGTGGGTTCACAGTGTGGCGCATATTTGTAACAGTGTTAAAGTTGTTTTTATACGGCCACCCTCAGTGTGACCTGTATGCGTGATGACCAAGTATGCCTTGCATTCACTTGTGTGTGTGAAAAGCCATAAACATGTGACTGGGCCGGCATGCAAAGGTAGTGCCTTTAAGGTTTATTAGCGATCTGAATTTCTCCCTACGTCCGTGTACAAAGCAGCGTTTTAAAAACTCGTACATTTTACTTTTTTGAAACAGATACCGATAATTTTGAAACTGATACCGATAATTTACGATTTTACATTTTCACAGTGTGGCGCATATTTGTAACAGTGTTCAAGTTGTTTATACGGCCACCCTAAGTGTGAACTGTATGGCTGTTGACCAAGTATGCCTTGCATTCACTTGTGTGTGTGTGTGTAAAGATTGTGGGCCGGCACAATGTTTGTATGGAGAAAAAGCGGACGTGACGACAGATTGTAGAGGACGTTGAATACAGTGCCTTTAAGGCACGCCCCAAATGATGTTGTCCGGGTGGAAATCGGGAGAAATTCGGGAGAATGGTTGCCCCGGGAGATTTTCGAGAGGGGCACTGAAATTCGGGATTCACCCGGGAAAATCGTGAGGGTTGATAAGTATGAGTATTAGTGGTGAATGCGGTGTTATAATACCGGCAGGTCAGCTCTAATGTTATTTGATATTGTCTCAAGGGCACAATTAAATTACACGGTGGGCCAAAATTGGCCCGCAGGCCAGAGTTTGACACCCATGGTGTAGATCAGGGGTGTCAAACTCAAATACAGAGTGGGCCAAAATTTAAAACTGAACGAATCCGCGGGCCGAGGTTAAACAAATTAACCTTTTAATAGGGACCCAAACAAGTTTTGCATTGAATATTGAACAAGCAAGGCTTATATAACTTTATAGTGACATGCAAAATCCAGTTTCAAATAATAATAATTAAAAAATATCGATGGCATATCAAATAAAATAAAAATACAAATTGAATGCCTCTTTTCGGCGGTGGGTTTGAGTTGGGGTGGGATTTTGGTGGTAGCGGGGGTGTATATGTTTAATTTTCCTGAAGGAACTCTCCTGAAGGAATCAATAAAGTACTATCTATCTATCTATTGTAGCGTCCCGGAAGAGTTAGTGATGCAAGGGGTTCTGGGTATTTCTTCGGTTGTGTTTATGTTGTGTTTTTTGTTGTGTTACGGTGCGGATGTTCTCCCGAAATGTGTTTGTCATTCTTGTTTGGTGTGGGTTCACAGTGTGGCGTATATTTGTAACAGTGTTAAAGTTGTTTATACGGCCACCCTCAGTGTGACCTGTATGGCTGTTGACCAAGTATGCATTGCATACACTTGTGTGTGTGTATGAGCCGCATATTTTATATGAGTGGGCCGGCACGCTGTTTGTACGGAGGAAAAGCGGACATGGCGACATGTAGAGAACGCCAAAGGCAGTGCTTTTACGGCCCGCCCCCAATATTATTGTCCGGGTGGAAGTCGGGAGAATATCCTGAGGGGCACTGAACTTCGGGAGTCTCCCGGGAAAATCGGGAGGGTTGACGAGTATGAGTATTAGTGGTGAATGTGGTGTTACAGCGGCGGGCCAGCTTTAATGTTAATTTAATATTGCCTCAAGGGCCGAATTAAATTACACAGTGGGCCAAATTTGGCTCGCGGGCCAGAGTTTGACACCCATGGTGTAGATCCACCAATGGCGTTTGTTTACATTTTGATGCCGGTGAACAACGGTGTGTAGTGAAGCATGTTTAGCTATTCCTCGTCCTGCAGTGATAAAGGTACTTGTAAGAAACTTACTTTGTTTGTCGCCATGGAGATGAGGATTACTGATATAGAAGTAGCTAAAACACTGCTGATGTCTTAAAGCACATCTTCCTGGGGGCGTTTCAGTGTTATAACGTCACCTTTATCGTTAGTTTTTAAGCCAAAATGCGTCCGTTCTCCGTTTTCTGTCTACACACTGTCTCTGCTTGTAAGTACTCTGTGATCGTGCGCTGCCGAACATGCTCCTCTGCTTGTAAATTCAGCAAAGACACGACATGACTTCGACACGGGCACAGGACCGGTACTTTTCAGAGGCGGTATAGTACCAAAAATGATTAATTAGTATTGCGGTACTATACTAATACCGGTATACTGTACAACCCTAGTAGTGCCTTTGGGTAGGGGGGAGGGGTGGTGGTGTCACCCACTTCCGCGGTCCTCTCCAAGGTTTCTCAAAGTCATTCACATTGACATCCCACTGGGTTGTGAGTTTTTCCTTGCCCTTATGTGGGATCTGAGCCTTGTGCAGCCCTTTGAGACACTTGTGATTTAGGGCATTATAAATAAACATTGATTGCTTGATTGAATGCGCCCTATAATCCGGTGTGCTTTATGTATGAAAGAAGATAAAAAAAAATTGACCATTCAACGGCAGTGCGCCTCATAATCCTTAAGGTGTGGAAAATACGGTAATAATTTGAAAAATTAAAAAAAAAAAAAACTCACAAAATTTGGAGTTATTTTTCTAATTGGACACGTTGTTTTAGTATTTAATTAATTGTTATAATGCATCAGACACTAATGGTGGTTTTGAAGCAGTGGCAGTCACTGTTGATTCAGTCTTCACTTGTTTGCAATTTAAAGAACATGACGTTGTCAGGCTTGCCTCTGACAGTTTGACTATGTTTTAGTTTTTTCCTCTGCATTTGTCTTTGTTTTCTCTGTGTGTGTGTGTGTAGTGTTTCCTGTCAGCGCTCTTATTTTGTGGGTTTCCTGTCTTCCTCCCTGAGTGCTGTGTTCCCCCTCAGCTGCGGCTGATTGGCATCCGGCCACACCTGTTGTCAATCAGTCCGCTCCTATTTAGACCTGTCTTCCCATCCAGTCACTGCTGGATTATTGCATTGATTTGTCGATGTCACTTCTTGTCGTTCTTGCGATGTGTTATCGCTCCTGTCGTGTCGTACCTTGTCGTGTCTTTGCAGCGTAGCGGTAAGCTATATTCGGTTGATGTTTGTAGCTTACTGTTTTTTGTTCCCTGCTTCCAGTTTGTTCTTTCATTCTACAAGTACGACTTCTGTTTCCGGCTAGATACCGGTTAGCTTCCACGCTAGGCCTTTTGTTTGTTATCCGCCCACGTGCGCGCTTTTTGTTTGTACCCTTTGTTTGGTTTTGTCTTGGTATTTTTATTAAATCATGTTTTCTTGTTCAATGCCTGCCTCCTCTCTACATCTTGGGGTTCGACAATAACAAACTTTGACAGACGTCAGTTCGGCTGTTTTTTTTTGTTTTTTTTACGTATAATTGGATGCCGTGTTAAAACATTGTTGTAAAAAGAAAAAAAAAAGCGTAACTGTAATTATATTTAAAATGAATGGATTACTTGATTGTTGATTGCAGTACGTTTGTTGTGTTTTGTATATCATAGATCTTGATAGAGATGTTTGATACTATCGGACTGCCGATATTATCGGCCGATAAATGCTTTAAAATGTAATTTCGGAAATTAT
The DNA here is from genome assembly GCF_033978795.1 of Nerophis ophidion. Classification (NCBI taxonomy): domain Eukaryota; kingdom Metazoa; phylum Chordata; class Actinopteri; order Syngnathiformes; family Syngnathidae; genus Nerophis; species Nerophis ophidion. The sequence goes on along the minus strand of NC_084633.1, from coordinate 14,770,050 downwards.
CGGTATCGGTTTCAAAAAGTGAAATTTAGGACTTTTGGAGGGGTACACGGACGTAGGTCGAAGTATAGAGCAGTTGCGTCTCCCAGTCATACTTGCCAACCCTCTGGATTTTCCCGAAAGACTCCCGGGGCAACCATTCTCCCGAATTTCTCCCGATTTCCACCCAGACAACAATACTTGTGGCCCGCCTTTAAGGCACTGGCTTTGCGTGTCGGCCCAATCACATAATATCTACGGCCTTTCACACAAACACAAGTGAATGCAACGCATACTTGCTCAACAGCCATACAGGTCACACTGAGGGTGGCCGTATAAACAACTTTAACACTGTTACAAATATGCGCCACACGGTGAACCCACACCGAAAAAGAATGACAAAACACATTTTGGAAGAACATCAGCACCGTGACACAACATAAGAAATACCCAGAAACCCTTGAACCCTACCTCCCCCACCTCAACTCCGTTCTGTACCACCTCGGAATTCAACTTTTACCTCCTCATGACACAGGAGTGCAGGTTCAATAAAAAGAGGAGTGTTGATTTAACCCAGCCTTGCCTGGCAATCACATGAGGAAAGCGCATGTTTGTGACTGCGTGTTGACTCTGCAAAGAGGCGGGGCCCCGATCGGGCGTCCGTCTGATACGCTCTCTAAACAAACACCAGCCGAAACGTTCCCCGGTGCGGCTATTGATTGTTCCGCGACCCGGCTCCACCTCAGAGCGAGGCCACGTAATCAGCCTGCGGGCCTCAGGCTGTTAGTGCGTGGTCTCTGCAGCCCTTTTCTGCAGAGCACCAACTGAGGCTATTGACTGTTTTTTTTCTCTCTCCCCTATCCTTTAACACAACAAAAGTGTGTTTAATACTAAAAAAAAAAAAAAGGTGCATGTCTATGACTCATGACTTTTCTGAATATGCAGTAAATATTTCATGACCATCAGTGAAGGCAACACTATATCAGTTTGCAATAAACTGCTGTGTCAGCTTATTTTATAATCAGACACAAAATGATTCCAAAAGCAAACATCATCGTTCTCTTGAAGTAAACTTGACTATAAAGTTTAAATGCTTTGACTTATGAACAAATTGTTCGCCGCATTTTTAGACACGTCTTTAGGTACCGTATTTTCTGGACCATAGGGCGCACTGCCGGTTAATTTTCGATCTGTTTTCATATATAAGGCGCACCACACTGCAAAAACTGAAATCTAAGTAAGATTAAATTAAAGTGAGTGTGCGGAAATTTGACCATATCACACCATTTCTCAAATCCCTTCACTGGCTTCCTGTTCCACTCAGGATTGAATACAAAGTCTCCCTACTAACCCACCAGTGCCTCCATTTCCATGGACTGCTCACCCCCAAATCCTCCACACGACACCTCCGCTCCGGACAGGCTAACCTCCTCCAACCTCCAAGGACAAAGCTACGAACAACGGGAGACCTGGCTTTCTGCTTCGCCGCTCCGAGTCTGTGAAACGCTCTCCCTGACCACCTGAAGGCACCACGGACTGTGAATGCTTTTAAAAAAGGCTTGAAAACCCTTCTTTTTTAAAAAAGTATTTTTTTAGATGTATGCATACTAGTTCTAGCTATTAGCCTTTTCTAGTTCTTATTTTTATTTATTTTTATTATATTTTTATTTGGATTTTTTTTAATACACTAACACTTTGAGGTTGTTTACTCAATGAAAAGTGCTGTTTTACAAATAAAATCTATTATTATTAATATTATTGAATATCTCAAATAAGGGTGATATTTGCTTATTTTCTGTCTGATAAGATAATTCTTCTCACTAAGCAAATTTTATGTTAGTGTTTTACTTGTTTTAAGTTTTTAGTTCTAAATGATCTCAGTAAAACAATTACAGCTTGTTGCTGAGATTTTATGACCTGTATGGATTAAAACAGGCTTGAAACTAGAATATCAACTATTGCAAAGCTGTGTCATCAACGCTCAAGTATAAAACTACTTTTTTAAAGTAATAATTTCTTATTTTAAGCATGAAAGAAAAAATTATGACTTTGACTCAATTGTTTCTCATATTAAAACAGATAACAGCCAATAGTAGTACAGTTGTTATTAGTGAGAATAAACTTATTTTAATTATACTTATTATAAGTAGAGATGTCCAATAATGACTTTTTTGTCGATATCTGATATTCCGATATTGTCCAACTCTTAATTACCGATTCCAATATCAACCGATACCGATCTATACAATCGTGGAATTAACACATTATTATGCCTAATTTTGTTGTGATGCCCTGCTGGATGCATTAAACAATATAACAAGGTTTTACAAAATAAATCAACTCAAGTTTTGGAAAAAAATTCCAACATGGCAAAGTGCATATTTTTTTTAACATGCCTCAAAACAGCAGCTTGGAATTTGGGACATGCTCTCCCTGAGAGAGCATGAGGAAGTTGAGGTGGGCAGGTTTGTTAGGGGTAGCGGGGGGTGTATATTTTAGCGTCCTGGAAAAATATCGATTCTTGGGGTCGCGATTCGATTATATATACATTTTTTTGATTCAACGAGATTCTCGATTCAAAAACAATATTTTTCCGATTCAAAACGATTCTGTATTCATTCAATACATAGGATTTGAGCAGGATCTACCCCAGTCTGCTGACATGCTAGCAGAGTAGTAGATTTAAAAAAAAAACGCTTTTATAATTGTAAAGGACAATGTTTTATCAACTGATTGCAAAAATGTAAATTTGTTTTAACTATTAAACAAACCAAAAATATGACCTATTTTATCTTTGTGAAAACATTGGACACAGTGTGTTGTCAAGCTTATGAGATGCGATGCAAATGTAAGCCACTGTGACACTATTGCTCTTTTTTTTTAATTTTTATAAATGTCTAATGATAATGTCAATGAGGCATTTTTAATCGCTGAAATTATAACTAATATTGATACTGTTGTTGATAATATTGATTTTTGTTTCACTACTTTTTGGTTTGTTCTGTGTCGTGTTTGTGTCTCCTCTCAATTGCTCCGTTTATTGCAGTTCTGAGTGTTGCTGGGTCAGGTTTGGTTTTGGAATTGGATTGCATTGTTATGGTATTGCTGTGTATTGTTTTGTTGGATTGATAAAAAAAACAAACAGATTTTTTTTTTTAAATGACAATCGATTCTGAATCGCATAACGAGAGAATCGCGATCCGTGTTCGAATCGATTTTTTCCCACACCCCTAATATCAACTATGTCGTCGTCACGGACTACAATGGCGGAAGTGCGCAAATTCTCAGGACTTATGCAGACCTCGAATACAGATCAGCAGGTACCAGAAGGTAAGACAAGTAGCTTTTGCATAATATTGAGAAACAAAACGCCAAATAATATGTCTGCTAATGGGTGCCATTTTGCAGTCCTTATACACACACCATCTTAATGCTTGTACCTCTGACTACGGTAGCCGTAATTGACCGACAATCCATCAAGCGGTCAACTTCAAAGTCCTACTAAAACATTTGGACAGACATTTGAGTGCCATGTGTAATGTTATTTATAACATTTTAAAGTTTTGGTGTTGTTTACTAGCGTCACATTGCAGTCTACACGTATCTCTTATGTGTGACTGCCATCTACTGGTCACCCTTATCATTACACCATGTACCAAATAAAATTGATTCGAGGTCGGTAAGCACAACCAGAATATTCCGTACATTAGGCGCACCGGGTTTTAAGGCGCTGTGGATTTTTGAGAAAATGAAAGAATTTTAAGTGCACCTTACAAATCTGCACAGTTTAATTTGTTCCTTTCCACTTATTCTGAATATCATCCTATGTGAACCAGGAAAAAGGCCATATGATGACCATCTAAAAAGAAGTGCTATTTATGTCATGATAAACAACATAACTTGAGATGTTTTACACACAACCAGCGAGGCACTCACTTGCATCTCCTTCTCGCCGTACTTGGAGGGGTTCTTGCTGCCCTGGCTCTTCCTGCGCAACTTCTTCAGCTCCCCCTGGCACTTCTCCAGACTGTCGCCTTTGCTTTTGTGCTCCACCTGGTACTTCTTCAGCGCCGCCTGCAGGGGGAGAAAATAATGCAATATTAGGCCTGTTGTTGAAGGGTAAATGATGATATTCCCTTCATAATCAGCTGCAAATGCATGGCGGTAGATGGCCACTGTACATAGTAGGGTTGTCCCGATAGCAATATTTTGGTAGCGCTACCATAATGTGTTGTGATGCTTTCCCAAATAAAGGGAACCACAAATTATTAAACATTAAACACATGATTCTTGTTGCAAGTTTGTCCTCAAATAAAATAGTAAACATACTAGACAACTTGTCTTTTAGTAGTAAGTAAACAAACAAAGGCTCCTAATTTAGTCTGCTGACATATGCAGTAACATATTGTGTCATTATTTTGTCAACATTATTAAGAACAAGTGGTAGAAAATAAATTATTTATATACTTGCTCATTTACTCATAACACTGAAACGACCTCAGGTAGAGGTGTTTTAAGACGTGGCTAGTAAGCTAGCGGCTAAAGTCCATCCACAGTGTTTTAGCTACTTCTAAATCCATCCATCCATCCATTTTCTACCGCTTATTCCCTTTTGGGGTCGCGGGGGGCGCTGGCGCCTATCTCAGCTGCAATCGGGCGGAAGGCGGGGTACACCCTGGACAAGTCGCCACCTCATCGCAGGGCCAACACAGATAGACAGACAACATTCACACTCACATTCACACACTAGGGCCAATTTAGTGTTGCCAATCAACCTATCCCCAGGTGCATGTCAGTGGAAGTGGGAGGAAGCCGGAGTACCCGGAGGGAACCCACGCATTCACGGGGAGAACATGCAAACTCCACACAGAAAGATCCCGAGCCTGGATTTGAACCCAGGACTGCAGGAACTTCGTATTGTGAGGCAGACGCACTAACCCCTCTACCACCGTGAAGCCCTACTTCTAAATCACTAATCCTCGCCTACATGGCGACAAATAAAGTAAGTTTCCTGCAACTATCATCCCTGCAAGACGAGGATTAGCGAAACGTGCTTCACTACACACTACTCACCGGCGTCAAAATGTAAACAAACGCCATTGGTGGATTTACACCTGACATCCACTGTAATGATACCAAGTACAGGAGCGTATCTAGTCGATACTACTATGATTACGTCAGTGTTTTTTGGCATCACAACATTTTCTTTATTTTTTTTTTAATATTTATATTATGTTTATAAACTCAGGAAATATGTCCCTAGACACACTTTGAATAGGACCTTTGTAAGATCCGGTTGGTATCGGATTGATACCCAAATTTGTGGAAACATCCAAAACTAATGTAAAGTATCAAACAACAGAAGAATAAGTGATTATTAAATGTTAACAGAAGTGTAGATAGAACATGTTAAAAGAGAAAGTAAGTACATATTACCGGAAATTAACAAGTGGTAGAGATACGCGGTTTGCGGTGTCATCCGCGGAGTCCGCGGGTAAACCGCGGGTCGGGCGGTTGACATGACGAAAACATTGATTTTAATTAGATTCGGGCGGGTGGCGGTTGAACCATCCTGAGACATTTGATATACATGGTTCTGGGATCGGTATCCTTTGCCATTCAAAGAGCTATTTAAGACCCGCGTCATAAAGCGAAGAAATAAATAGGAGACGCTATTATTCTCTTGAATAACTGCCGGCAGTCACCCAGATATTAAATATTAGTGCGTGCTATGAAGCCATTGGCTTTGTCGCCTTCTACATCATACACGATCTACTTGTCAGTCCAGCATCATGTTGTGTGTGGCTTCCGGGGCAACACGCACACGACTGCAAGGCATACTGGGTGACAGAGTACACTAATGGTTGTGATATAAACAATTTTAACATTCTTAGTAATATGCGCCACGCTGTGAAGCCACACCAATTAAGAACGACAAACACATTTCGGGAGAACATCCTCACAGTAACACAACATAAACGCAACACAACAAATACCCATAATCCTTTGTATTCATGAGACTTCCTGACTATTTTATACACCCGCCCCCGTGCGTCGGTAAGGTGGGCGGGGTTGGGGGCGCGGGGGTGTAAAATATATTCAGGAAGTGTCATGAATACAAAGGATTATGGGTATTAGTTGTGTTGCGTTTATGTTGTGTTACTGTGAGGATGTTTTGCCGGAATGTGTTTGTCAATCTTGTATTGTGTGGCTTCACAGCGTGGCACATATTAGTGTTAAAGTTGTTTATATCACAACCATCAGTGTACTCTGTGTTACCCAGTATGCCTTTCAATCTGATACGTGTGATTGCGGAAGCTGCACACAACATGTTGCTGGACTAACAATCGGTTCGTACATGTTGAAGGTGTCAAAGGCAATGGCTTCACAGCACGCCCATATTCTTGTCATCAGGATGAACGCTAATGAAAAGTCGCGAGAACGTTAGCGGTTCCTATTGGCTACATTACATTGTGAAAGAGGTTTAAATAGTTCTGTGAGTGGTAAAGGTGGCCAACCTCTGATGTAATTCAGCGGGCGGCTGGCGGGCGGGTACGGTCCTGATAAAATGTTGGTTCGGGTGGACGGCGGGTGGATGACGACTTTGGTGATGCGGGTGCGGATGATATAACTGCCTATCCGCGCATCTCTAACAAGTAGATTAAACATTTATTTTCTACCACTTGTCTTTAATAATGTTGACACAATAATAGAATGGAAAATGACACAATATGTTACTGCATATGTCAGCAGCTAAATTAGGAGCCTTTGTTTGCTTATTTACTACTAAAATACAAGTTGTCTAGTATGTTCACTATTTTATTTAAGGACAAACCTGCAATAAGAAACATGTGTTCAATGTATCATAAGATTTTTTGTTAAAATAAAGACAATAATGCCATTTTTGTGGTCCCCTTTATTTAGAAAAGTACCCAAATAATCTTGGTACCGGTAACAAAATATTGGTATGGAGACAACACTAGTATGGAGTGAATATTCTTGTAAGATTATTGCTGACATTAAAAAAAAATATTGCAAAGCATTGAGCTATTTTATTACAGTAGGTCAGAAAACCTGCAACTGTCCACGTAAAATACAAATAGTTTGCTACATACTGTAAAGTGAACTGGACTGTGCATCCAGTTTTGTTGACAGTAATGAGCAAGTTGTAAATAACAGTAAAACAAAATAAATGATTCTGATAAAAACATGTAAAGCCCATGTCACTTATTTTAAAAGGTATTTTTTTGGGAGAATGTGCATGAAACTGAGCTGTTAGGGCTAACCATGAATCATCAATTGAATTAATCTACTGTTATATAAACACTAAAGTGTCCAAAATGGGTTGGACTGTTTCTGTTATCAGAAAATGTGTCTATTTTATGACTGATTTTTCAACCAAACAAGTTTTACAGTCATTGTGTCTCATCCTGATTATTGCGCCGCCGTGATTTGGTCACGCGCTCCAAACAAAGATATTAAAAAGTTCCAACTTATGCAAAATAAGGACTAGGACTGACAGTACGCTGAAAAAAGTGACTTTTTGGTGCTGTAAACTCTATTAGAGTAACTGTCATAATGTATACTTAGTATTTTTAACATTCAGTAAGAACCAGAGTTTCCTAAGTAATATTAAACATTTTATTAACGTAATACATGAATTATGGGGGAAGACTAAGTTTTACATATGTTTCCTGATACTATTTAAATGTTTAATAGTTGTACGTACATAAACCTAAAAATATTACATAAACTTTACTCTGAAAATCTAATGTTTTGAAACGCATGCACGACGACGCATGCGCACAGCACAACAGGCTCCGGCCGTTCGGATCACTTCACAGAGCACTGCAAAGTGGCATTATGGGTAATTCTTATCTTGCGTTTATAATGTGTTACAGAGCCAATGTTCTCCAGAAATGTGTTTGTGTGGGTTCACAGAGTGTGGCGCATATTAGTAAGCATGTTAAAGTTGTTTATATTACAACCGTCAGTGTAAAAGTTATGGCTGTTGAACAAGTAGTGTTTTGAAACGCATGCACGACGACGCATGCGCACAGCACAACAGGCTCCGGCCGTTAGGATCACTTCACAGAGCACTGCAAAGTGGCATTATGGGTAATTCTTATCTTGCGTTTATAATGTGTTACAGAGCCGATGTTCTCCAGAAATGTGCTTGGTGTGGGTTCACAGAGTGTGGCGCATATTAGTAAGCATGTTAAAGTTGTTTATATTACAACCGTCAGTGTAAAATGTATGGCTGTGTAAATAATGTAAATAATGTAAATAATTCAATGTACATACTATGATGATTAACTTGTGTGATGACTGGATTATGTTGATAGTATATATTTGTACCATGAATTGATTAACGTGGACCCCGACTTAAACAAGTTGAAAACTTATTCGGGTGTTACCATTTAGTGGTCAATTGTACGGAATATGTACTGTACTGTGCAATCTACTAATAAAAGTATCAATCAATCAATCAATCAAGCACAAGAGGCTCCGGCCGTTATGATCACTTCACAGAGCACTGCAAAGTGGCATTATGGGTAATTCATATCTTGCGTTTATAATGTGTTGTAGAGCCGATGTTCTCCAGAAATGTGTTTGGTGTGGGTTCACAGAGTGTGGCGCATATTAGTAAGCATGTTAAAGTTGTTTATATTACAACCGTCAGTGTAAAAGGTATGGCTTTTGAAAATCTAGTGTTTTGAAACGCGGCCACGGCGACACATGCGCACAGCACAACAGGCTCCGGCCGTTAAAATCACTTCACAGAACACTGCAAAGTGGCATTATGGGTAATTCTTATCTTGCGTTTATAATGTGTTGCGGAGCCGATGTTCTCCAGAAATGTGTTTGGTGTGGGTTCACAGAGTGTGGCGCATATTAGTAAGCATGTTAAAGTTGTTTATATTACAACCATCAGTGTAAAAGGTATGGTTGTTGAATATCTAGTGTTTTGAAACGCAGGCACGACGACGCATGCGCACAGCACAACAGGCTCCGGCCGTTAGGATCACTTCACAGAGCACTGCAAAGTGGCATTATGGGTAATTCTTATCTTGCGTTTATAATGTGTTGCAGAGCCGATGTTCTCCAGAAATGTGTTTGGTGTGGGTTCACAGAGTGTGGCGCATATTAGTAAGCATGTTAAAGTTGTTTATATTACAACCGTCAGTGTAAAAGGTATGGCTGTTGAAAATCTGGCGTTTTGAAACGCATGCACGACGACGCATGCGCACAGCAAAACAGGCTCCGGCCGTTAGGATCACTTCACAGAGCACTGCAAAGTGGCATTATGGGTAATTCTTATCTTGCGTTTATAATGTGTTGCAGAGCCGATGTTCTCCAGAAATGTGTTTGGTGTGGGTTCACAGAGTGTGGCGCATATTAGTAAGCATGTTAAAGTTGTTTATATTACAACCGTCAGTGTAAAAGGTATGGCTGTTGAAAATCTAGCGTTTTGAAACGCATGCACGACGACGCATGCGTACAGCACAACAGGCTCCGGCCGTTCGGATCACTTCACAGAGCACTGCAAAGTGGCATTATGGGTAATTCTTATCTTGCGTTTATAATGTGTTACAGAGCCGATGTTCTCCAGAAATGTGCTTGGTGTGGGTTCACAGAGTGTGGCGCATATTAGTAAGCATGTTAAAGTTGTTTATATTACAACCGTCAGTGTAAAATGTATGGCTGTGTAAATAATGTAAATAATGTAAATAATTCAATGTACATACTATGATGATTAACTTGTGTGATGACTGGATTATGTTGATAGTATATATTTGTACCATGAATTGATTAACGTGGACCCCGACTTAAACAAGTTGAAAAACTTATTCGGGTGTTACCATTTAGTGGTCAATTGTACGGAATATGTACTGTACTGTGCAATCTTCTAATAAAAGTATCAATCAATCAATCAATCAAGCACAACAGGCTCCGGCCGTTAGGATCACTTCACAGAGCACTGCAAAGTGGCATTATGGGTAATTCTTATCTTGCGTTTATAATGTGTTGCAGAGCCGATGTTCTCCAGAAATGTGTTTGGTGTGGGTTCACAGAGTGTGGCGCATATTAGTAAGCATGTTAAAGTTGTTTATATTACAACCGTCAGTGTAAAAGGTATGGCTGTTGAAAATCTGGCGTTTTGAAACGCATGCACGACGACGCATGCGCACAGCACAACAGGCTCCGGCCGTTAGGATCACTTCACAGAGCACTGCAGAGTGGCATTATGGGTAATTCTTATCTTGCGTTTATAATGTGTTGCAGAGCCGATGTTCTCCAGAAATGTGTTTGGTGTGGGTTCACAGAGTGTGGCGCATATTAGTAAGCATATTAAAGTTGTTTATATTACAACCGTCAATGTAAAAGGTATGGCTGTTGAACAAGTATGCGTTGCAATCTCGTATGCGAAGCAGCGAAATGAACGTGTCCTTCCGGCACGCAGACAACATGGTGTAAAAGTGGGCGCGATGACATGTTGTAGAGCAGTGGTCCCCATCCACCGGGCCGCAGCCGCAGAATAATTTTTTATAATTTTTTTTTTTTTTTTATCATACCCAGTTTTTAACTGCATGCCATTGATAAGCGCAGGAGTGAGAATAGGTTTTAAATTAATTAGCGCCCCGGCGGCTATTCAAGGAAATACGGTATATAGAATTTACTTAATATTTTGAGTAAAATGATGTTCCTGCCGATGAAAAACAAGTAGACTTTACTTAATTTGTTTATGTAAATATAACTTAGAACTTGGATGTAATTAAGTAACTGTTACTTAATATCTTGACAACTGTTATGTTATATGGTAAGTAGAATTTACTTGATACTGGCAAGTGAGTGTTACTTGATATTGCAGCATTAAATTTTACTTAAATCATTTGCGTGCAAATATTTATAATAATTTTTTCAGGTAAATCTTATGAGTTATTTTTTTCCGTGTATGTACCACAAACTATCATGGTAACATGTTTGTACAGTAAGAGCTTACTAAAAAAAATGGGGGGCCACATGGAGTAAAATCTACTCCCCAGTGGGCCGGACTGGTAAAATAACACCATGATAACTTAAAAATAAAGACAACTTCAGATTGTTTTCTTTGTTTAAAAATAGAAACAGGCACATTCTGAAATTGTACAAATTATAATAATGTTGGTTATTTTTACACTTATATGTTGCTGTTATTAGTATTCTATCTTTATTTGTTGTTATTTATATTTTCTGAATAAATTATGTGATAATGTTCATCAGTCAACTCATTGGTGTTAATTTTCAATCTTTTAAGATAAATAAATTGTATAAAAATGTGATTACAGTATGTTTTTTAAGTAGTTTGATAATTTTCCTCAACTGCTGTACTAAAAATATGTGGTTTATTTTAGTGGTTTAATTTTGTACATATGTAGCATCATCTACAAAGACCGGAGGTCACATGGAGAAAAATGTATTCCTAAGTGGGCCGGACTGGTAAAATCATAGCACAATAACTTAAAAATAAACACAACTTCAAATTCTTTTCTTTGTTTAAAAATAGAATAAGCACATTCTGAAAATGTACAAATAATGTATTTTTTTTTACACTTACATGTTGCGGTTAATTGCATTCTATCTTTATTTGTCTTATTTATATTGTCTGAATAAATCATTTGATAATGTTCATCAATCAACTCATTGGTGTTAATTTTCAATCTATCAAGATAAAAAAAAACTATATCAAAATCAAATTACAGTATGTTATTTATGTAGTTTGATGACTACCTCTCTGCTCGGGACTCAGCATCAAGGGTTGGAATTGGGGGTTAAATCACCAAAATAATTCCTGAGCGCGGCCATCGCTGCTGCTCACTGCTCCCCTCACCTCCCAGGGGTTGGAACAAAGGGGATGGGTCAAATAATTACCCACACCTAGCGTGTGTGTGACTAACAGTAGTACTTTGACTTTAACTTTAACATCAAGTGGTTTATTTTGTACATATGTAGCATACAAAGAATTGCTATTGCGACATCCAGTGGACACATTTGGAACAGCCGTTTCATTGAAAAATTTCAGGTTAATTTTTTATACTGAGCAAACTCATCCCGCGGGCCGGGTAAAACCTGTTCGCGGGCCTGATCCGGCCCTCGGGCCGTACGTTTGACACCCGTGGTTCGTACTATTCATACCACAACAAGGCCAAAAATGTAACGCTCCATTTTCAACCACTTGTCCATTTCGGGGTCACGGCGGGGGGTCGCTAGAAATTATATCAGCTGCGTTTCGGGCGGAAGGTTACAAAACCCAAAACAGTGAAGTTGGCACGTTGTGGAAAATAGTAAAATAGTGTGCCGTGAGATACAGTCTGGCGTGCCGTGGGAGATTATATCGAATTTCACCATTTTGGGTTAAAAATACTTTTTGCAAACCAGCAATTATAGTCTGCAAATTATGTGTTGTTGATGAGTGTCGGTGCTGTCTATAACTCGGCAGAGTAACCGTGTATTACTCTTTCATATCAGTAGGTGGCAGCCGGTAGCTAATTGCTTTGTAGATGTCAGAAACAGCGGGAGGCAGTGTGCAGGTAAAAAGTTATCTAATGATTAAACCAAAAATAAACAAAAGGTGAGTGCCCCTAAGAAAATGCATTGAAGTTTAGGGAAGGCTATGCAAAGCAAAAAAAAAAAAAACAGAACGCTGGACGACAGCAAAGACTTACTGTGGAACAAAGACGGCGTCCACAAAGTCTATCCGAACATGACATGACAATCAACAATGTCCCCACAAAGAAGGATAAAAACAACTGAAATGGTCTGGATTGCTAAAACAAATCAGATGAGGGAAATATCGCTTAAAGGAAGACATGAAACTGCTAGAGGAAATGACCAAATAAACAGAAAAAGCCATCAGAATAGGAGCGCAAAACAAGAACTAAAACACTACACACAGGAAAACAGCAAAAAAGTCAGAATAAGTCACGGCGTGATGTGACAGGTGGTGACAGTACACCTACTTCGAGACAAGAGCTATATTGATGCATGCCTGGTTATGGTTTGAAATCATATCCAACAATTGCGAGAATTACTTTTTAATTGTCAATATCGGCTGCTGAGTTTCAATTTTCAAATATTTCTGCTTGGTTGTGTGGCTCAGGATTTTTTCAATGAATAAAGTGTGCCTTAGCTCAGAAAAGCTTGAAAAACACTGACTTAGCATATGTCTCCATAGTGTCCAAACAACTCTAAATTAAGTCTTTGTTAATTTTTTTTCACCCAATTTTAGACCATGTTCCTAATTACTCAGTAGTTAATGCATACTTGCCAACCCTCCAGGATTTTCCGGGAGACTCCCGAAATTCAGCGCCTCTCCCGAAAACCTCCCGGGACAAATTTTCTCCCGAAAATCTCCCAAAAATCAGGCGGAGTTGGAGGCCACGCCCCCTCCAGCTTCATGCGGACCCGAGTGATGTGTCGACAGCCTGTTTTCACGTCCGCTTTTCCACGATATAAACAGAGTGCCTGCCCAATGACGTTATAACTGTAGAATGATCGAGGGCGAGTTCTTGGTTTCTTATGTGGGCTTATTGTTAGGCAGTCTCATTAACGTCCTCCCAGCGCGGCAACAACACACAACAACAGCAGTCACATTTTAGTCTACCCTAAAGCAGTTTGTCTGCCGTAGACAGCAATGTCGTGACACTCTTAAACAGGACAATACTGCCATCTACTATGTGACAATAACATCTACGGCTTTTAGAGCAGTGGTTCTCGACCTTTTTT
>NC_084633.1:14726307-14751307 GCF_033978795.1 Nerophis ophidion | reverse complement strand
ATAATGTCCGATCATTTCTACAAATACGGTGTTAGCTTTCACTGTTATGCTGATGACACCCAACTCTACATGCCCCTAAAGCTGACCAACACGCCGGATTGTAGTCAGCTGGAGGCGTGTCTTAATGAAATTAAACAATGGATGTCCGCTAACTTTTTGCAACTCAACGCCAAAAAAACGCAAATGCTGATTATCGGTCCTGCTAGACACCGAACTCTATTTAATAATACAACTCTAACATTTGACAACCAAACAATTAAACAAGGCGACACGGTAAAGAATCTGGGTATTATCTTCGACCCAACTCTCTCCTTTGAGGCACACATTAAAAGCGTTACTAAAACGGCCTTCTTTCATATCGCTAAAATTCGCTCCATTCTGTCCACTAAAGACGCTGAGATCATTATCCATGCGTTTGTTACGTCTCGTCTCGATTACTGTAACATATTATTTTCGGGTCTCCCCATGTCTAGCATTAAAAGATTACAGTTGGTACAAAATGCGGCTGCTAGACTTTTGACAAGAACAAGAAAGTTTGATCACATTACGCCTGTACTGGCTCACCTGCACTGGCTTCCTGTGCACTTAAGATGTGACTTTAAGGTTTTACTACTTACGTATAAAATACTACACGGTCTAGCTCCATCCTATCTTGCCGATTGTATTGTACCATATGTCCCGGCAAGAAATCTGCGTTCAAAGGACTCCGGCTTATTAGTGATTCCCAAAGCACAAAAAAAGTCTGCGGGCTATAGAGCGTTTTCCGTTCGGGCTCCAGTACTCTGGAATGCCCTCCCGGTAACAGTTCGAGATGCCACCTCAGTAGAAGCATTTAAGTCCCACCTTAAAACTCATTTGTATACTCTAGCCTTTAAATAGACTCCCTTTTTAGACCAGTTGATCTGCCGTTTCTTTTCTTTTTCTTCTATGTCCCACTCTCCCTTGTGGAGGGGGTCCGGTCCGATCCGGTGGCCATGTACTGCTTGCCTGTGTATCGGCTGGGGACATCTCTGCGCTGCTGATCCGCCTCCGCTTGGGATGGTTTCCTGCTGGCTCCGCTATGAACGGGACTCTCGCTGCTGTGTTGGATCCGCTTTGGACTGGACTCTCGCGACTGTGTTGGATCCATTATGGATTGAACTTTCACAGTATCATGTTAGACCCACTCGACATCCATTGCTTTCCTCCTCTCCAAGGTTCTCATAGTCATCATTGTCACCAATGTCCCACTGGGTCATTATTGTCACCGATGTCCCACTGGGTGTGAGTTTTCCTTGCCCTTATGTGGGCCTACCGAGGATGTCGTAGTGGTTTGTGCAGCCCTTTGAGACACTAGTGATTTAGGGCTATATAAGTAAACATTGATTGATTGGTTGATTGATTTTTTTGTGAAAAAGTGATTGGATCACATACTTGTTGGTCACAAAAAAAAAAACATTTGTGAAGTTTGGTTCTTTTATGAATTTATCATGGGTCTACTGAAAATGTGAGCAAATCTGCTGGGTCAAAATTATAGTAAGTAAGTACAGCACTGGTAGCCATCAGCTTCTGGTTGAATTTTTGACCACTCCTCTAGACTAAATTGGTGCAGGTCAGCTAAATTTGTTTGTTTTTTGACATGGACTTGTTTCTTCAGTATTGTTTGATTGATTGATTGAGGCAGTATACTAGGACCTTTACTGTTCCTAATATACGTGAATGACATGCCATCAGCATGCCACTGTGAATTGTTCCTGTATGCGGATGACTCGGCCCTGCTGGTATCCGGCAAGGACAAGTCACAGGTGGAACAAATCCTCAGTGCTGAACTCCTCAATATTTGCACCTGGCTCGCTGACAACAAGCTATCCATACACTTAGGTAAAACGGAATCCATCCTATTTGGGTCCCATATCAAACTTAAGAAGGTCAGTGACTTCACTATAAAAGTGGGTGACATTGTTATCACCTACCTAGGTTCCATTCTAGAGGCTAATCTTTCCTGTGATAAAATGGCAACCAAGGTGATCAAAAAGGTCAACCAAAGAACGAGATTCCTCTACAGAATCTCCTCTCTGGTCAACAAAAACACCTTGAGGATTCTAGCGGGAACTCTCATTCAACCCTTCTTCGATTACGCTTGCACCTCCTGGTACCCCAGCACCTCCAAAACCCTCAAATCTAGACTCCAAACATCCCAGAATAAGCTAATCCGGTTACTTTTAGACCTCCACCCCAGATCACACCTCACTCCAACCCACTTCTCCAAAGTGGGCTGGCTCAGGGTGGAGGACAGAGTAAAACAACTTGCACTGAGCCTAGTCTATAAAATCCGCTACACCTCCTTGATACCGAAGTACATGTCAAATTACTTCTTTAACGTAAATGACCGCCATAACCACAACACCAGGGGGAGCTCCACAAACCACGTTAAACCCAGATTTCGATCTAACAAAGGTCTTAACTCATTCTCTTTCTATGCCACATCAATGTGGAATGCACTCCCAACAGGTATAAAATTAAGTGCATCTCTATATTCCTTCAAAACCGCTCTAAAACAACACCTCCAGGCAGCTTCAACACTTTACTAATACCCTCCTCCATTCACATCCCATCTCCCCGGATTATAAACAACTCAAATGTACTTCTAATGTATATACTTGTTCTTATGCTATCTGAACTCACTATGTTCTCTGCTGGCTGTACATATCCTACTAAATAAGACCTACACTGTTTCAATGTCCACATTTCTCTGTTGATGCAATTGTTGATGACTGAAGTTCTGATATCAACCAAAGCTCCTCATCCATGTAAATAATGTAAATAATTCAATGTATATACTATGATGATTAATTTGTGTGATGACTGTATTATGTTGATAGTATATATTTGTACCATGAATTGATTAACGTGGACCCCGACTTAAACAAGTTGAAAACTTATTCGGGTGTTACCATTTAGTGGTCAATTGTACGGAATATGTACTGTACTGTGCAATCTACTAATAAAAGTATCAATCAATCAAGCAATCTACTAATAAAAGTATCAATCAATCAATCAATCAATCAATCAATTGATACTTTTTTAGTAGATTGCACAGTTCAGTACATATTCCGTACAATTGACCACTAAATGGTAACACCCCAATAAGTTTTTCAACTTGTTTAAGTCGGGGTCCACGTTAATCAATTCATGGTACAAATATATACTATCAACATAATACAGTCATCACACAAGTTAATCATCATAGTATATACATTGAATTATTTACATTATTTACAATCCGGGGGGGGGGGGTGGTTGATATCAGAACTTCAGTCATCAACAATTGCATCAACAGAGAAATGTGGACATTGAAACAGTGTAGGTCTTATTTAGTAGGATATGTACAGCCAGCAGAGAACATAGTGAGTTCAGATAGCATAAGAACAAGTATATACATTAGAAGTACATTTGAGTTGTTTATAATCCGGGGAGATGGGATGTGAATGGAGGAGGGTATTAGTAAAGTGTTGAAGTTGCCTAGAGGTGTTGTTTTAGAGCGGTTTTGAAGGAATATAGAGACGCACTTACTTTTATACCTGTTGGGAGTGCATTCCACATTGATGTGGCATAGAAAGAGAATGAGTTAAGACCTTTGTTAGATCAGAATCTGGGTTTAACGTGGTTTGTGGAGCTCCCCCTGGTGTTGTGGTTATGGCGGTCATTTACGTTAAGGAAGTAATTTGACATGTACTTCGGTATCAAGGAGGTGTAGCGGATTTTATAGACTAGGCTCAGTGCAAGTTGTTTTACTCTGTCCTCCACCCTGAGCCAGCTCACTTTGTAGAAGTGGGTTGGATTGAGGTGTGATCTGGGGTGGAGGTCCAAAAGTAACCGGACTAGCCTATACTGGGATGTTTGGAGTCTAGATTTGTCCACACGTTTAAGTCAGAACTTTTGGAAAGCTCCATTTTTGTTTCATCTGACCTCACATGGACAAAGATAAGAGCTTCTGGATGAAAGTTCTGTGGTCAGATGAAACAAAAATTGAGCTGTTTGGCCACAAAACCAAGCAATATGTTCGGCGGAAAAAAAGGTGAGGCCTTTAATCCCAGGAACACCACACCTACCGTCAAGCATGGTGGTGGTAGTATTATGCTCTGGGCCTGTTTTTCTGCCAATGCAACTGGTGCTTTACAGAGAGTAAATGGGACAATGAAAAAGGAGGATTACCTCCAAATTCTTTAGGACAACCTAAAATTATCAGCCCGGAGGGTACAGTTGGGTGTTCCAACAGGACAATGACCCCAAACACACGTCAAAAGTGGTAAAGGAATGGCTAAATCAGGCTAGAATGAAGGTTTTAGAATGGGCTTCCCTAAGTCCTGACTTAAACATGTGGACAATGCTGAAGAAATAAGTCCTATGTTAGAAAACCAACACATGTAGCTGAACTGCACCAACTTTGTCAAGAGGAGTGGTCAAAAATTCCACCAGAAGCTTGTGGATGGCTACCAAAAGCTTACCAAGGGACATGTAACCAAATATGAACATTGCTGTATGTATACTTTTGACCCAGCAGATTTGCTCACATTTTCAGTAGACCCAAAATAAATTCACAAAAGAACCAAACTTCATGAATGGTTTTTTTTTGTGACCATGTATGTGCTCCAATCACTCTATAACAAAAAAAAATAAGAGTTGTAGAAATTATTGCAAACTCAAGACAGCCATGACATTATGTTGTTATGTTATTATGAACAGGTTTTATCCGGCCCGCTTGATGAGTTTGCCAATCATAAAAGTGAACTGCTTTTTTTAAATTTTTTGAACAAAAAAAACTGCTGTTCTAAATGTGTCCACTGGATGTCACCATAGCAATTCTGTTAAGCAAGCAAACGGTTTATACCAAGCAAGAGGTACACAGTAAAGGGGGACTGTGACTCCTCCTCTTTGATTAATTAAAACTTTTATTAGTAGATTGCAGAGTACAGTACATATTCCATACAGTTGACCACTAAATGGCAACACTGGAATACGTTTTTTAACTTGTTTAAGTCGGGGTCCACGTTAATCGATTCATGGTAACCGACCCTCAAGAAACTTAAAGGCCTACTGAAACCCACTACTACCGACCACGCAGTCTGATAGTTTATATATCAATGATGATATATTAATATTGCAACACATGCCAATACGGCCGGTTTAGTTTACTAAATTGCAATTTTAAATTTCCTGCAAGGTATCCTGTTGAAAACATCGCGGAATGATGACGGTTATGTTGACGCGTGCTTGTGACATTATCGATTGGAGCGGACATTTTAGCCCAGCACCACTCGCGGCTAAAAGTAGTTTGTTTTTACCGCATAATTACACAGTATTTTGGACTTCTGTGTTGCTGAATCTTTTGCAATTTGTTCAATTAATAATGGAGACGTCAAAGAAGAATGCTGTTGGTGGAAAGCGGTGGATTGCAGCTGCCTTTAGCAACCGAAACACAGCCAGTGTTTCCTTGTTTGTTGTGAAGCTTTAGCGAACATGTTTCTCTACCATATGTCAACCAGCAAGTTTTTGGATGAGAAAATTGTGATATTAAGTCGGCTCTTAAAAGACACTGCAGCAGCTGTCAAAAAGGCAGCTGTGATCTTGGCTCCTCCATTGGCTTCTCTCAGAGACACTGGCGGTCACCGCAGCCCTCCGACTTTCAGGTATGAATTTATAATCTCGCTAAAACACTATTAACACAATAAGCAGATAAGGGATTTTCCAGAATTATCCTAGTAAATGTGTCTAATAACATCTGAATCGCCCCCACTGCCGTCTTCTGTTTTTTTTCTTTTTTCTAGTGCTTCACTCTAACTTTCCTCATTCATGAATCGTTCATCCTCGCTCAAATTAATGGGTAAATCGTCGCTTTCTCGGTACGAATTGCTCTCGCTGCTGGTGGCCATGATTGTAAACAATGTGAGGATGTGAGGAGCTCCACAACCCGTGACGTCACCCGCACATCGTCTGCTACTTCCGGTAAAGGCAAAGCTTTTTTATTAGCGACCAAAAGTTGCAAACTTTATCGTGGATGTTCTCTACTAAATCCTTTCAGCAAAAATATGGCAATATCGCGACATGATCAAGTATGACACATAGAATGGACCTGCTATCCCCGTCTAAATAAGAAAATCTCATTTCAGTAGGCCTTTAAATCCTGCCGTTTTATGTATTCTGCTTCGAATACATCGCCGTTTGGCACCCTCGTTGCTATAAAACATGGGTGTCAAACTCTGGCCCGCGGGCCAAATCTGGCCCGCCGTGTAATTTCTCTTGGCCCTTGAGGCAATATCAAATTAACATTAGAGCTGGCCCGCCGATGTAACACCGCATTCACCGCTAATACTCTTACTTGCCAACCCTCCCGAATTTCCCGGGAGACTCCCGAAGTTCAGTGTCCCTCCCGAATTTCATCCCGGGCAACAATATTGGGGGTGGGCCTTAAAGGCACTGCCTTCGGCGTTTTCTACAACCTGTCGCCACGTCCGCTTTTCCTCCATAAAAACAGCGTGCCGGCTCAGTCACATAATATATGCGGCTCATACACACACACAAGTGAATGCAAGGCATACTTGGTCAACAGCCATACAGAACACACTGAGGTTGGCCGTATAAACAACTTTAACACTGTTACAAATATGCGCCACGCTGTGAACCCACACCAAACAAGAATTACACATTTTGGGAGAACATCCGCACCGTAACACAACATAAACACAACAGAACAAATACCCACAATCCCTTGCAGCACTAACTCTTCCGGGACGCTACAATATACACCCCCTTGCAAACACCAAACCCCATCCACCTCAACCCCACCGCCGAAAAGAGGCATTCCATTTTTATTTAAATATTATTTAATATGCCATTGATATTTTTTAACTGTTATTATTATTTGAAACTGTAAGCCTTGCTTGTTTAATATTCAATGCAAAACTTGTTTGGGCTCCCTATTAAAAGGTTAATTTGTTCAGTGTCGGCCCGCGGCTTTGTTCGGTTTAAAATTTTGGCCCACTCTACAAACAGCGTGCCGGATCAGTCACATAATATATGCGGCTCATACACACACACAAGTGAATGCAAGGCATACTTGGTCAACAGCCATACAGGTCACACTGAGGGTGGCCGTATAAACAACTTTAACACTTACAAATATGCGCCACGCTGTGAACCCACACCAAACCAGAATTACAAATTTTGGAAGAACATCCGCACCGTAACACAACATAAACACAACAGAACAAATACCCACAATCCCTTGCAGCACTAACTCTTCCGGGACGCTACAATATACACCCCCTTGCAAACACCAAACCCCATCCACCTCAACCCCACCGCCGAAAAGAGGCATTCCATTTTTATTTAAATATTATTTAATATGCCATTGATATTTTTTAACTGTTATTATTATTTGAAACTGTAAGCCTTGCTTGTTTAATATTCAATGCAAAACTTGTTTGGGCTCCCTATTAAAAGGTTAATTTGTTCAGTGTCGGCCCGCGGCTTTGTTCGGTTTAAAATTTTGGCCCACTCTACAAACAGCGTGCCGGATCAGTCACATAATATATGCGGCTCATACACACACACAAGTGAATGCAAGGCATACTTGGTCAACAGCCATACAGGTCACCCTGAGGGTGGCCGTATAAACAACTTTAACACTTACAAATATGCGCCACGCTGTGAACCCACACCAAACAAGAATTACACATTTTGGGAGAACATCCGCACCGTAACACAACATAAACACAACAGAACAAATACCCCCATCCCTTGCAGCACTAACTCTTCCGGGACGCTACAATATACACCCCTTGCTATCACCAAACCCCGTCCACCTCAAACCCACCGCCGAAAAGAGGCATTCCATTTTTATTAAAATTTTATTTCATATGCCATTGATATTTTTTAATTGTTATTATTATTTGAAACTGTAAGCCCTGCTTGTTCAAGATTCAATGCAAAACTTGTTTGGGCTCCCTATTAAAAGGTTAATTTGTTCAACCTCGGCCCGCGGCTTTGTTCGGTTTTAAATTTTGGCCCACTCTACAAACAGCGTGCCGGATCAGTCACATAATATATGCGGCTCATACACACACACAAGTGAATGCAAGGCATACTTGGTCAACAGCCATACAGGTCACACTGAGGGTGGCCGTATAAACAACTTTAACACTTACAAATATGCGCCACGCTGTGAACCCACACCAAACCAGAATTACAAATTTTGGAAGAACATCCGCACCGTAACACAACATAAACACAACAGAACAAATACCCACAATCCCTTGCAGCACTAACTCTTCCGGGACGCTACAATATACACCCCTTGCTATCACCAAACCCCGTCCACCTCAACCCCACCGCCGAAAAGAGGCATTCCATTTTTATTTAAATATTATTTCATATGCCATTGATATTTTTTAATTGTTATTATTATTTGAAACTGTAAGCCTTGCTTGTTCAAGATTCAATGCAAAACTTGTTTGGGGTCCCTATTAAAAGGTTAATTTGTTCAACCTCGGCCCGCGGCTTTGTTCGGTTTAAAATTTTGGCCCACTCTACAAACAGCGTGCCTGATCAGTCACATAATATATGCGGCTCATACACACACACAAGTGAATGCAAGGCATACTTGGTCAACAGCCATACAGGTCACACTGAGGGTGGCCGTATAAACAACTTTAACACTGTTACAAACATGCGCCACACTGTGAACCCACACCAAACAAGAATTACACATTTTGGGAGAACATCCGCACCGTAACACAACATAAACACAACAGAACAAATACCCACAACCCCTTGCGGCACTAACTCTTCCGGGACGCCACAATATACACCCCTTGCTATCACCAAACGCCGTCCACCTCAACCCCACCGCCGAAAAGAGGCATTCCATTTTTATTTAAATATTATTTCATATGCCATTGATATTTTTTAATTGTTATTATTATTTGAAACTGTAAGCCTTGCTTGTTCAAGATTCAATGCAAAACTTGTTTGGGGTCCCTATTAAAAGGTTAATTTGTTCAACCTCGGCCCGCGGCTTTGTTCGGTTTAAAATGTTGGCCCACTCTACAAACAGCGTGCCGGATCAGTCACGTTATATATGTGGCTTATACACACACACAAGTGAATGCAAGGCATACTTGGTCAACAGCCATACAGGTCACACTGAGGGTGGCCGTATAAACAACTTTAACACTGTCACAAACATGCGCCACACTGTGAACCCACACCAAACAAGAATTACACATTTTGGGAGAACATCAGCACCGTAACACAACACAACAAATACCCACAATCCCTTGCAGCACTAACTCTTCCGGGACGCTACAATATACACCCCTTGCTATCACCAAACCCCGTCCACCTCAACCCCACCGCCGAAAAGAGGCATTCCATTTTTATTTAAATATTATTTCATATGCCATTGATATTTTTTAATTGTTATTATTATTAGAAACTGTAAGCCTTGCTTGTTCAAGATTCAATGTAAAACTTGTTTGGGCTCCCTATTAAAAGGTTAATTTGTTCAACCTCGGCCCGCGGCTTTGTTCGGTTTAAAATTTTGGCCCACTCTGTATTTGAGTTTGACACCCCTGCTATAAAACATCCGTCAAACACGAGAAAACTGAACCTAACCCTTTTGAATAGTTTCTACCCGCGTTTTTTTTACAGTTTGTTGAGTTAGCTCTGGATTGATACATGGACAAGACAAAGGAGGTATTTGATACCTAGAAGAGTGTAAATGTTGTGTTTTTGTTCAATCCCAGAAAGACTGTGACTTAGTTGAATCCTGGCTTCGTAGATACACTGAGACCAAGTCTAAGGTCTTAGTGGGTTTTTGAAACTGCACCATTTTCCTCAACACATTTGAAGTGTTTTGTCCATGAGGATGATTTTCAGAATGTGCTTGTTCTATTTTTGGCCAAAACAACCTGAAGTTGTCTCTATTTTGAAGTTATCATGCCATGATTTTACCATCACGGCCCACATGGGAATAAGTCATGGACTTAAACAAGTTGAAAAACTTATTCGGGTGTTACCATTTAGTGGTCAATTGTACGGAATATGTACTGAACTGTGCAATATACTAATAAAAGTATCAATCAATCAATCAATCAATCAATCAATCAAAGATTTTCTTCCATGCGGCCCCTGAGCTAAAATGAGTTTGAGACCCCTGGTTTACATACAGAGCTCGAATGCAGATTACGGAGATACTCACAGTCAGGTAGCGGGCATCCAGGTCCACCTTCTTCTCCAGCTCTGACAGCAGCTCGTTGTGGAAAGATTTCAGCTGAGGTGGGGTGAAGAAATCACATGAAAAACAAAACAGTTAATCCAAATGTTTTATTACTTCACGCGTGCACAAGTTGATAAGAATTGCACATTGACTGATAAGACGAAGAGTATCTAAAAGTCAGGTTTTTACAAAGAAACATTGTATCCCATCAGGTCGGGGGGTCTATTTTTGTGGGTTTTTTTTAGCTCAAGACTTTAATTAGAACTCTTCTTGCAGCCTGGGACCCAAACCTAATAAAATATAATACTGCCATATTATGCTCAAATGACCACAAGGAGGATGGAGAAGCAGGCAATAATTGAAGAGTGGCTATTTTGAAAACTCATTAAATCTAAGAAAAAAAACACTTTAATGTGCATCTGAACTTTTTTTGGAACCTTGCCCATCGTTTACGATCATCTGTTTAGCCTGTAAAATCCAATAAATAACCATTCAAAAAATGTCAACAAGACCCAATTTACATTTTAGTGACTTTGTGATATTTTATTATAAGAGCTGTCGCAGACAAACTATTTACAATGGCACCGTGATCACTTCTGTGTGTCCCTATGTTTACATCATAGAGTGGACTGCTGCTTCCTCGCTTCCCTGCTCCCCCTGTAAACTTATTGTCGATCATAAATCATGGCAACTTTAGATAATAATGAGTAATATATTGTCTGTCTATCTGTGTTGGCCCTGCGATGAGGTGGCGACTTGTCCAGGGTATACCCTGCCTTCCGCCCGATTGTAGCTGAGATAGGCGCCAGCGCCCCCCGTGATCCCAAAGGGAATAAGCGGTAGAAAATGGGTGGATGGATGAATATTTGAATATGGGATCCATTATTTAAATATGTTTTAATTATTAAATGAACTAAAAACATGACTTATTCTATCTTTGTGGAAAATACTGGACACAATGTGTTGTCAAGTTTATGAGATGCGATGCAAGTGTAAGCCACAGTGTTCATTTTTTATTTATTTTTTATTTATGACTCTAATGATAATGTCAATGAGGGATTTTTAATCACTGCTATGTTGACATTTTTACTAATATTGATGCTGTTGTTGATAATATTCATTTTTGTTTCACTACTTTTAGATTGTTCTGTGAAATGTTTATGTGTCCTCTCAATTGCTCTGTTTATTGCTAATCTGAATGTTGCTGGGTCCGGTTTGGTTTTGGAATTGGATTTGCATTATTATGGTATTGTTGTGTATTGTTTTGTTGGATTGATTAATAAACTCTTTAAAAAAATTTTTTTTTAAATCATGGAGAGTAAGAAACTGGCGAGGACGACACAGAAAGTGCTTGTTCTCTTCAGCCCCCTACCCCGTTTTTTTTAATCTAAATGGTAATATATGAAAAACCGAGCAATCGACACCCTAATGACAGCAGACCTTGTACAGTAAGTTATGTTTTATTTTTTAGCTCTCATAAAATCTGCAGTGAGTAATAATCAGTGATGAAGGGGGAAAAAAAGCAAACTTAATGTGTTTTTGACATTAATGTGATCAAAATTCGTAAGTATTAAAATGTATTATAAAAGTGCCCGTCACTAAATTACATATATACTTACATCATGTATATAAAACCCTAATGGATGTTTTTTTAGGGGCTTAATTGGCAGAATTGAACAGCTCCCATAGGCTCTATTGTAGGCGGACTATTGATCAAATACCGTATATTTGATACTTAGAATGCATTAAAAAAAATCCATCCGTCGTCATGTCTTTCATAATGATTGTGAACAAGAGGCAAAATTAAGAAAAATAAAATAAAATAAAAAGTGCAATTTCTCTTTAAAAATGGCTTAGAGTGCATGAAAAAGCTGACAGGAAAACATAGCTTTAACAAAGTTTATGGTAAAACAGAGCAGCCAAAGAAACAACGTTGAAAAAGGCAATACAGGCAATATTAGACATATTGCATGTTTGGTTTAGGGGTTATGCTTCAAACTATTTTTTATTGCTTCAAACACATTTTCTCTGTATTCTAAGAACATTATTGTCATATTGAGTAAAAGAAAAACTAAGTTTTGTGTTTGCAAACTTTATAAAAACTCACAAAGATACATTATTCCATGCATTATTAGACATATTGCATGTTTGGTCTAGGAGTTATATTTGAATACATTTTGTATTGCTTTTTTCACATTATCTCAGGATTGTAAGAAAATTACTGTCATATTGAGTAAAAAAACAAAGTTTTGTGTTTGCAAACTTTATAAAAAACACATTGTTCTAGTAAAACTCACAAAGATACATTATTCCAGGCATTATTGAACATATTGCATGTTTGGTTTAGGAGTTATGCTAGAATACATTTTGTATGTTTTTTTTCCGCATTATCCCAGGATTCTAAGAAAATTACCGACATATTGAGAAAAAAAACTAAGTTTTGTGTTTGCAAACTTTACAAAAGCACATGTTTCTAGTAAAACTCACAAAGATACATTATTCCAGGCATTATTAGACATATTGCATGTTTGGTTTAGGAGTTATGCTAGAATACATTTTGTATCGTTTTTTTCGCATTATCTCAGGATTCTAAGAAAATTACTGTCATATTGAGTAAAAAAACAAAGTTTTGTGTTTGCAAACCTTACAAAAGCACATGTTTCTAGTAAAACTCACAATGATACATTATTCCAGGGATTATTAGACATATTGCATGTTTGGTTTAGGAGTTATGCTAGAATACATTTTGTATTGTTTTTTTCGCATTATCTCAGGATTCTAAGAAAATTACTGTCATATTGAGTAAAAAAACTAAGTTTTGTGTTTGCAAACTTTATGAAAAGCACATGTTTGTAGTAAAACTCACAAAGATACATTATTCCAGACATTATTGAACATATTGCATGTTTGGTTTAGGAGTTATGCTAGAATACATTTTGTATATATTTTTTTGACGTTATCTCAGGATTCTAAGAAAATTACTGTCATATTGAGTAAAAAAAACAAAGTTTTGTGTTTGCAAACCTTACAAAAGCACATGTTTCTAGTAAAACTCACAAAAATACATCAATTCAGACATTATTAGACATATTGCATGTTTGGTTTAGGAGTTATGCTAGAATACATTTTGTATGTTTTTTTCGCATTATCTCAGGATTCTAAGAAAATTACCGTCATATTGAGTAAAAAAACGAAGTTTTGTGTTTGCAAACTTTACAAAAGCACATGTTTCTAGTAAAACTCACAATGATACATTATTCCAGGCATTATTAGACATATTGCATGTTTGGTTTAGGAGTTATGCTAGAATACATTTTGTATCGTTTTTTTCGCATTATCTCAGGATTCTAAGAAAATTACTGTCATATTGAGTAAAAAAACAAAGTTTTGTGTTTGCAAACTTTATGAAAAGCACATGTTTGTAGTAAAACTCACAAAGATACATTATTCCAGGCATTATTGAACATATTGCATGTTTGGTTTAGGAGTTACGCTAGAATACATTTTGTATGGGTTTTTTTTTGCATTATCTCAGGATTCTAAGAAAATTACCGTCATATTGAGTAAAAAAAACAAAGTTTTGTGTTAGCAAACTTTATAAAAAGCACATGTTTCTAGTAAAACTCACAAAGATACATTATCCCAGGCATTATTAGACATATTGCATGTTTGGTTTAGGAGTTATGCTAGAATACATTTTCTATGGTTTTTTTTTTTGCATTATCTCAGGATTCTAAGAAAATTACTGTCATATTGAGTAAAAAAAAACTAAGTTTTGTGTTTGCAAACCTTACAAAAGCACATGTTACTAGTAAAACTCACAAATATACATTATTCCAGGCATTATTAGACATATTGCATGTTTGGTTTAGGAGTTATGCTAGAATACATTTTGTATCGTTTTTTTCGCATTATCTCAGGATTCTAAGAAAATTACTGTCATATTGAGTAAAAAAACTAAGTTTTGTGTTTGCAAACCTTACAAAAGCACGTTTCTAGTAAAACTCACAAAGATACATTATTCCAGGCATTATTAGACATATTGCATGTTTGGTTTAGGAGTTATGCTAGAATACATTTTGTATGGGTTTTTTTTTGCATTATCTCAGGATTCTAAGAAAATTACTGTCATATTGAGGAAAAAAAATAAACTTTTGTGTTAGCAAACTTTATAAAAAGCACATGTTTCTAGTAAAACTCACAATGATACATTATTCCAGGCATTATTAGACATATTGCATGTTTGGTTAAGGAGTTATGCTAGAATACATTTTGTATGGTTTTTTTTTTGCATTATCTCAGGATTCTAAGAAAATTACTGTCATATTGAGTAAAAAAACAAAGTTTTGTGTTTGCAAACTTTATAAAAAGCACATGTTTCTAGTAAAACTCACAAAGATACATTATTCCAGGCATTATTAGACATATTGCATGTTTGGTTTAGGAGTTATTCTAGAATACATTTTGTATGCGGTTTTTTTTTGCATTATCTCAGGATTCTAAGAAAATTACCGTCATATTGAGTAAAAAAACTAAGTTTTGTGTTTGCAAACCTTACAAAAGCACATGTTTCTAGTAAAACTCACAAAGATACATTATTCCAGGCATTATTAGACATATTGCATGTTTGGTTTAGGAGTTATGCTAGAATACATTTTGTATGGTTTTTTTTTTGCATTATCTCAGGATTCTAAGACAATTACTGTCATATTGAGTAAAAAAAAACAAGTTTTGTGTTAGCAAACTTTATAAAAAGCACATGTTTCTAGTAAAACTCACAAAGATACATTATTCCAGGCATTATTAGACATTGCATGTTTGGTTTAGGAGTTATGCCAGAATACATTTTGTATCGTTTTTTTCGCATTATCTCAGGATTCTAAGAAAATTACTGTCATATTGAGTAAAAAAACAAAGTTTTGTGTTTGCAAACTTTATAAAAAGCACATGTTTCTAGTAAAACTAACAAAGATACATTATTCCAGACATTATTAGACATATTGCATGTTTGGTTTAGGATTTATGCTAGAACACATTTTGTATGGTTTTTTTTCGCATTATCTCAGGATTGTAAGAAAATTACTGTCATATTGAGTAAAAAAACTAAGTTTTGTGTTTGCAAACTTTATAAAAAACACATTGTTCTAGTAAAACTCACAAAGATACATTATTCCAGGCATTATTAGAAATATTGCATGTTTGGTTTAGGAGTTATGCTAGAATACATTTTGTATGTTTTTTTTTGACATTATCTCAGGATTCTAAGAAAATTACCGACATATTGAGAAAAAAAACCAAGTTTTGTGTTTGCAAACCTTACAAAAGCACATGTTTGTAGTCAAACTCACAAAGATACATTATTCCAGGCATTATTAGACATATTGCATGTTTGGTTTAGGAGTTATGCTAAAATACATTTTGTATCGTTTTTTTCGCATTATTTCAGGATTCTAAGAAAATTACTGTCATATTGAGTAAAACAACTAAGTTTTGTGTTTGCAAACTTTATAAAAAACACATGTTTCTAGTAAAACTCACAAAGATACATTATTCCAGGCATTATTAGACATATTGCATGTTTGGTTTAGGAGTTATGCTAGAATACATTTTGTATGTTTTTTTTTTGCATTATCTCAGGATTCTAAGAAAATTACTGTTATATTGAGTAAAAAAACTAAGTTTTGTGTTTGCAAAATTTATAAAAAGCACGTGTTTCTAGTAAAACTCACAAAGATACATTATTCCAGGCATTATTAGACATATTGCATGTTTGGTTTAGGAGTTATGCTTGAATACATTTTGTATTGCGTTTTTCACATTATCTCAGGATTCTAAGAAAATTACTGTCATATTGAGTAAAAAAACTAAGTTTTGTGTTTGCAAACTTTATAAAAAGAATATTGTTCTAGTAAAACTCACAAAGATACATCATTCCAGGCATTATTGAACATATTGCATGTTTGGTTTAGGAGTTATGCTAGAATACATTTTGTATGTTTTTTTTTTCGCATTATCCCAGGATTCTAAGACAATTACCGACATATTGAGAAAAAAAACTACGTTTTGTGTTTGCAAACCTTACAAAAGCACATGTTTCTAGTAAAACTCACAAAGATACATTATTCCAGGCATTATTAGACATATTGCATGTTTGGTTTAGGAGTTATGCTAGAATACATTTTGTATTGCTTTTTTCGCATTATCTCAGGATTCTAAGAAAATTACTGTCATATTGAGTAAAAAAACTAAGTTTTGTGTTTGCAAACTTTATAAAAAACACATTGTTCTAGTAAAACTCACAAAGATACATTATTCCAGGCATTATTAGAAATATTGCATGTTTGGTTTAGGAGTTATGCTAGAATACATTTTGTATGTTTTTTTTTGACATTATCTCAGGATTCTAAGAAAATTACTGTCATATTGAGTAAAAAAACTAAGTTTTGTGTTTGCAAACTTTATAAAAAGAATATTGTTCTAGTAAAACTCACAAAGATACATCATTCCAGGCATTATTGAACATATTGCATGTTTGGTTTAGGAGTTATGCTAGAATACATTTTGTATGTTTTTTTTTTCGCATTATCCCAGGATTCTAAGACAATTACCGACATATTGAGAAAAAAAACTACGTTTTGTGTTTGCAAACCTTACAAAAGCACATGTTTCTAGTAAAACTCACAATGATACATTATTCCAGGCATTATTAGACATATTGCATGTTTGGTTTAGGAGTTATGCTAGAATACATTTTGTATTGCTTTTTTCGCATTATCTCAGGATTCTAAGAAAATTACTGTCATATTGAGTAAAAAAACTAAGTTTTGTGTTTGCAAACTTTATAAAAAACACATTGTTCTAGTAAAACTCACAAAGATACATTATTCCAGGCATTATTAGAAATATTGCATGTTTGGTTTAGGAGTTATGCTAGAATACATTTTGTATGTTTTTTTTTGACATTATCTCAGGATTCTAAGAAAATTACTGTCATATTGAGTAAAAAAACTAAGTTTTGTGTTTGCAAACTTTATAAAAAGAATATTGTTCTAGTAAAACTCACAAAGATACATCATTCCAGGCATTATTGAACATATTGCATGTTTGGTTTAGGAGTTATGCTAGAATACATTTTGTATGTTTTTTTTTTCGCATTATCCCAGGATTCTAAGACAATTACCGACATATTGAGAAAAAAAACTACGTTTTGTGTTTGCAAACCTTACAAAAGCACATGTTTCTAGTAAAACTCACAATGATACATTATTCCAGGCATTATTAGACATATTGCATGTTTGGTTTAGGAGTTATGCTAGAATACATTTTGTATTGCTTTTTTCGCATTATCTCAGGATTCTAAGAAAATTACTGTCATATTGAGTAAAAAAACTAAGTTTTGTGTTTGCAAACTTTATAAAAAACACATTGTTCTAGTAAAACTCACAAAGATACATTATTCCAGGCATTATTAGAAATATTGCATGTTTGGTTTAGGAGTTATGCTAGAATACATTTTGTATGTTTTTTTTTTCGCATTATCCCAGGATTCTAAGACAATTACCGACATATTGAGAAAAAAAACTACGTTTTGTGTTTGCAAACCTTACAAAAGCACATGTTTCTAGTAAAACTCACAATGATACATTATTCCAGGCATTATTAGACATATTGCATGTTTGGTTTAGGAGTTATGCTAGAATACATTTTGTATTGCTTTTTTCGCATTATCTCAGGATTGTAAGAAAATTACTGTCATATTGAGTAAAAAAACAAAGTTTTGTGTTTGCAAACTTTATAAAAAACACATTGTTCTAGTAAAACTCACAAAGATACATTATTCCAGGCATTATTGAACATATTGCATGTTTGGTTTAGGAGTTATGCTAGAATACATTTTGTATTGCTTTTTTCACATTATCTCAGGATTGTAAGAAAATTACTGTCATATTGAGTAAAAAAACAAAGTTTTGTGTTTGCAAACTTTATAAAAAACACATTGTTCTAGTAAAACTCACAAAGATACATTATTCCAGGCATTATTGAACATATTGCATGTTTGGTTTAGGAGTTATGCTAGAATACATTTTGTATGTTTTTTTTCCGCATTATCCCAGGATTCTAAGAAAATTACCGACATATTGAGAAAAAAAACTAAGTTTTGTGTTTGCAAACTTTACAAAAGCACATGTTTCTAGTAAAACTCACAAAGATACATTATTCCAGGCATTATTAGACATATTGCATGTTTGGTTTAGGAGTTATGCTAGAATACATTTTGTATCGTTTTTTTCGCATTATCTCAGGATTCTAAGAAAATTACTGTCATATTGAGTAAAAAAACAAAGTTTTGTGTTTGCAAACCTTACAAAAGCACATGTTTCTAGTAAAACTCACAATGATACATTATTCCAGGGATTATTAGACATATTGCATGTTTGGTTTAGGAGTTATGCTAGAATACATTTTGTATTGTTTTTTTCGCATTATCTCAGGATTCTAAGAAAATTACTGTCATATTGAGTAAAAAAACTAAGTTTTGTGTTTGCAAACTTTATGAAAAGCACATGTTTGTAGTAAAACTCACAAAGATACATTATTCCAGACATTATTGAACATATTGCATGTTTGGTTTAGGAGTTATGCTAGAATACATTTTGTATATATTTTTTTGACGTTATCTCAGGATTCTAAGAAAATTACTGTCATATTGAGTAAAAAAAACAAAGTTTTGTGTTTGCAAACCTTACAAAAGCACATGTTTCTAGTAAAACTCACAAAAATACATCAATTCAGACATTATTAGACATATTGCATGTTTGGTTTAGGAGTTATGCTAGAATACATTTTGTATGTTTTTTTCGCATTATCTCAGGATTCTAAGAAAATTACCGTCATATTGAGTAAAAAAACGAAGTTTTGTGTTTGCAAACTTTACAAAAGCACATGTTTCTAGTAAAACTCACAATGATACATTATTCCAGGCATTATTAGACATATTGCATGTTTGGTTTAGGAGTTATGCTAGAATACATTTTGTATCGTTTTTTTCGCATTATCTCAGGATTCTAAGAAAATTACTGTCATATTGAGTAAAAAAACAAAGTTTTGTGTTTGCAAACTTTATGAAAAGCACATGTTTGTAGTAAAACTCACAAAGATACATTATTCCAGGCATTATTGAACATATTGCATGTTTGGTTTAGGAGTTACGCTAGAATACATTTTGTATGGGTTTTTTTTTTGCATTATCTCAGGATTCTAAGAAAATTACCGTCATATTGAGTAAAAAAAACAAAGTTTTGTGTTAGCAAACTTTATAAAAAGCACATGTTTCTAGTAAAACTCACAAAGATACATTATCCCAGGCATTATTAGACATATTGCATGTTTGGTTTAGGAGTTATGCTAGAATACATTTTCTATGGTTTTTTTTTTTGCATTATCTCAGGATTCTAAGAAAATTACTGTCATATTGAGTAAAAAAAAACTAAGTTTTGTGTTTGCAAACCTTACAAAAGCACATGTTACTAGTAAAACTCACAAATATACATTATTCCAGGCATTATTAGACATATTGCATGTTTGGTTTAGGAGTTATGCTAGAATACATTTTGTATCGTTTTTTTCGCATTATCTCAGGATTCTAAGAAAATTACTGTCATATTGAGTAAAAAAACTAAGTTTTGTGTTTGCAAACCTTACAAAAGCACGTTTCTAGTAAAACTCACAAAGATACATTATTCCAGGCATTATTAGACATATTGCATGTTTGGTTTAGGAGTTATGCTAGAATACATTTTGTATGGGTTTTTTTTTGCATTATCTCAGGATTCTAAGAAAATTACTGTCATATTGAGGAAAAAAAATAAACTTTTGTGTTAGCAAACTTTATAAAAAGCACATGTTTCTAGTAAAACTCACAATGATACATTATTCCAGGCATTATTAGACATATTGCATGTTTGGTTAAGGAGTTATGCTAGAATACATTTTGTATGGTTTTTTTTTTGCATTATCTCAGGATTCTAAGAAAATTACTGTCATATTGAGTAAAAAAACAAAGTTTTGTGTTTGCAAACTTTATAAAAAGCACATGTTTCTAGTAAAACTCACAAAGATACATTATTCCAGGCATTATTAGACATATTGCATGTTTGGTTTAGGAGTTATTCTAGAATACATTTTGTATGCGGTTTTTTTTTGCATTATCTCAGGATTCTAAGAAAATTACCGTCATATTGAGTAAAAAAACAAAGTTTTGTGTTTGCAAACCTTACAAAAGCACATGTTTCTAGTAAAACTCACAAAGATACATTATTCCAGGCATTATTAGACATATTGCATGTTTGGTTTAGGAGTTATGCTAGAATACATTTTGTATGGTTTTTTTTTTGCATTATCTCAGGATTCTAAGACAATTACTGTCATATTGAGTAAAAAAAAACAAGTTTTGTGTTAGCAAACTTTATAAAAAGCACATGTTTCTAGTAAAACTCACAAAGATACATTATTCCAGGCATTATTAGACATTGCATGTTTGGTTTAGGAGTTATGCCAGAATACATTTTGTATCGTTTTTTTCGCATTATCTCAGGATTCTAAGAAAATTACTGTCATATTGAGTAAAAAAACAAAGTTTTGTGTTTGCAAACTTTATAAAAAGCACATGTTTCTAGTAAAACTAACAAAGATACATTATTCCAGACATTATTAGACATATTGCATGTTTGGTTTAGGATTTATGCTAGAACACATTTTGTATGGTTTTTTTTCGCATTATCTCAGGATTGTAAGAAAATTACTGTCATATTGAGTAAAAAAACTAAGTTTTGTGTTTGCAAACTTTATAAAAAACACATTGTTCTAGTAAAACTCACAAAGATACATTATTCCAGGCATTATTAGAAATATTGCATGTTTGGTTTAGGAGTTATGCTAGAATACATTTTGTATGTTTTTTTTTGACATTATCTCAGGATTCTAAGAAAATTACCGACATATTGAGAAAAAAAACCAAGTTTTGTGTTTGCAAACCTTACAAAAGCACATGTTTGTAGTCAAACTCACAAAGATACATTATTCCAGGCATTATTAGACATATTGCATGTTTGGTTTAGGAGTTATGCTAAAATACATTTTGTATCGTTTTTTTCGCATTATTTCAGGATTCTAAGAAAATTACTGTCATATTGAGTAAAACAACTAAGTTTTGTGTTTGCAAACTTTATAAAAAACACATGTTTCTAGTAAAACTCACAAAGATACATTATTCCAGGCATTATTAGACATATTGCATGTTTGGTTTAGGAGTTATGCTAGAATACATTTTGTATGTTTTTTTTTTGCATTATCTCAGGATTCTAAGAAAATTACTGTTATATTGAGTAAAAAAACTAAGTTTTGTGTTTGCAAAATTTATAAAAAGCACGTGTTTCTAGTAAAACTCACAAAGATACATTATTCCAGGCATTATTAGACATATTGCATGTTTGGTTTAGGAGTTATGCTTGAATACATTTTGTATTGCGTTTTTCACATTATCTCAGGATTCTAAGAAAATTACTGTCATATTGAGTAAAAAAACTAAGTTTTGTGTTTGCAAACTTTATAAAAAGAATATTGTTCTAGTAAAACTCACAAAGATACATCATTCCAGGCATTATTGAACATATTGCATGTTTGGTTTAGGAGTTATGCTAGAATACATTTTGTATGTTTTTTTTTTCGCATTATCCCAGGATTCTAAGACAATTACCGACATATTGAGAAAAAAAACTACGTTTTGTGTTTGCAAACCTTACAAAAGCACATGTTTCTAGTAAAACTCACAATGATACATTATTCCAGGCATTATTAGACATATTGCATGTTTGGTTTAGGAGTTATGCTAGAATACATTTTGTATTGCTTTTTTCGCATTATCTCAGGATTCTAAGAAAATTACTGTCATATTGAGTAAAAAAACTAAGTTTTGTGTTTGCAAACTTTATAAAAAACACATTGTTCTAGTAAAACTCACAAAGATACATTATTCCAGGCATTATTAGAAATATTGCATGTTTGGTTTAGGAGTTATGCTAGAATACATTTTGTATGTTTTTTTTTGACATTATCTCAGGATTCTAAGAAAATTACTGTCATATTGAGTAAAAAAACTAAGTTTTGTGTTTGCAAACTTTATAAAAAGAATATTGTTCTAGTAAAACTCACAAAGATACATCATTCCAGGCATTATTGAACATATTGCATGTTTGGTTTAGGAGTTATGCTAGAATACATTTTGTATGTTTTTTTTTTCGCATTATCCCAGGATTCTAAGACAATTACCGACATATTGAGAAAAAAAACTACGTTTTGTGTTTGCAAACCTTACAAAAGCACATGTTTCTAGTAAAACTCACAATGATACATTATTCCAGGCATTATTAGACATATTGCATGTTTGGTTTAGGAGTTATGCTAGAATACATTTTGTATTGCTTTTTTCGCATTATCTCAGGATTCTAAGAAAATTACTGTCATATTGAGTAAAAAAACTAAGTTTTGTGTTTGCAAACTTTATAAAAAACACATTGTTCTAGTAAAACTCACAAAGATACATTATTCCAGGCATTATTAGAAATATTGCATGTTTGGTTTAGGAGTTATGCTAGAATACATTTTGTATGTTTTTTTTTGACATTATCTCAGGATTCTAAGAAAATTACTGTCATATTGAGTAAAAAAACTAAGTTTTGTGTTTGCAAACTTTATAAAAAGAATATTGTTCTAGTAAAACTCACAAAGATACATCATTCCAGGCATTATTGAACATATTGCATGTTTGGTTTAGGAGTTATGCTAGAATACATTTTGTATGTTTTTTTTTTCGCATTATCCCAGGATTCTAAGACAATTACCGACATATTGAGAAAAAAAACTACGTTTTGTGTTTGCAAACCTTACAAAAGCACATGTTTCTAGTAAAACTCACAATGATACATTATTCCAGGCATTATTAGACATATTGCATGTTTGGTTTAGGAGTTATGCTAGAATACATTTTGTATTGCTTTTTTCGCATTATCTCAGGATTCTAAGAAAATTACTGTCATATTGAGTAAAAAAACAAGTTTTGTGTTTGCAAACATAAAAAAAAAACACATTGTTCTAGTAAAACTCACAAAGATACATTATTCCAGGCATTATTAGACATATTGCATGTTTGGTTTAGGAGTTATGCTTGAATACATTTTGTATCGTTTTTTTCGCATTATCTCAGGATTCTAAGAAAATTACTGTCATATTGAGTAAAAAAACTAAGTTTTGTGTTTGCAAACTTTATAAAAAGCACATGTTTCTAGTAAAACTCACAAAGATACATTCTGATTACTACAGACATTATTAGACATATTGCATGTTTGGTTTAGGAGTTATGCTAAAATACATTTTGTATCGTTTTTTTTCGCATTATCTCAGGATTCTAAGAGCCTGACTGTCATATTGAGTAAAACAACTAAGTTTTGTGTTTGCAAACCTTACATAAGCACATGTTTCTAGTAAAACTCACAAATATACATTAATACAGGCATTATTAGACATATTGCATGTAGGGTTCGGAGTTATGCTTGAAACTATTTTTTATTGCTCCAAACACATTTTCTCAGGATTCCAAGACAATTACTGTCTTATTGAGTAAAAAAGCGCATTCATTTCACAACAGCAACTGAGGGGCACGATTAACATTTTAAAGCGTATGTACAAAAATCTAGGATAAAGCAGTGGTCTTCAACAGGGGGTCTGCAAAGGTACTGCAATGGGGTCATACTATTTTTGTTTGATTTAAATTTTTTAAAAATATACATTTTCCTATATTACCCCAGCATTTTTTTTTAAACCAATTCAAACGTCTTAAAAAATAATAATTAACATTAATCCAACTCATTGTAGTGACAGATAAATGGGCTGTTAACAACAAATGTGTTCCAAAGGTAGTTCCTGGCATTATATAATTGGAAAGTAGCCCCTCCTTTACATCAAGAAGATTTATTTAAATTGTTAATTTATACATTTTTTTTTACTTTTTTTTTCTGAATCGGAAGTACAAAATATTTTCTAAATGTATGCATCATGAGCCCAAATATTTAGAAAATAATTGATTTAATAGTTTGGCATTATTGTTTTTATAAAGGCATGATTTTTAAACACTATATTGCCAAAAGTATTTTACCACCTGCCGTGACTCACATATGATCTTGAGGTGCCATACCATTCCTAACCCATAGGGTTCAAACATGATGTGGGTCCACCTTTTGCGGCTATTACAGCGTCGACTATTCTGGGATGGCTGTCCACAAGGTTGCGGAGTGTGTTTATAGGAATTTTCCGCCATTCTTCCAAAAGCGCATTGGTGAGGTCACACACTGATGTTGATCGAGAAGGCCTGGCTCTCAGTCTTTGTTCTAACTCATCCCAAAGGGTTCAGGTCAGGACTCTGTGCAGGCCAGTCAAGGTCATCCACACCAGACTTTGACCTCCATGTCTTTATGGACCTTGCTTTGTGCACTGGTGCACAGTCATGTTGGAAGATGAAGGGGCCCGCTCCAAACTGTTTCCAGAAGGTTTGGAGCATGGAATCGTCCACATTTTTTAGGTATCCTGGGAGCATTTAATGTTCCTTTCACTGGAACTAAGGGGCCTAGCCCGACTCCTGAAAAGCAACCCCACACCATAATTCCTCCTCTACCAAATTTCACTCTCTGC
>NC_084633.1:14651307-14721307 GCF_033978795.1 Nerophis ophidion | reverse complement strand
CGTTACGGATTATAGGAAGCTTTAAAGGAGTTGTATTATTATTATATGTTTCTTCCTTGTGGTCTACATAACATATAGAACATGACTTGATGAGGTGGCGGAACCGGTATTTTTCAGAGGCGGTGTAGTACCGAATATAATTCATTAGTATCGCAATACTATACTAATACCGGTATACCGTACAACCCTAGTATTTCCATTTATCAACAATACAGGTATTTTATTACTCAAACATTTTACTGCATTACAACAAAGTACAAAGTTAGAGTAGAAAACTTTACATCATATTCCTCCACATGAACACTGGCCACTCTTTTATGTTCCCCTTTCAGCCTCAATATGTGACGCCATTGCAGTGCACTACTAGGCTGCACTTTTTTTTTTAAGCATCCTTTCATGTTGTAGTCACTGCCTCTTTAAAGGCCTACTGAAATGAGATTTTCTTATTTAAACGGGGATAGCAGGTCCATTCTATGTGTCATACTTGATCATTTCGCGATATTGCCATATTTTTGCTGAAAGGATTTAGTAGAGAACATCGACGATAAAGTTCGCAACTTTTGGTCGCTAATAAAAAAGCCCTGCCTGTACCGGAAGTAGTAAACGATGAGCGTGTGATGTCACAGATTGTAGGGCTCCTCACATCCTCACATTGTTTACAATCATGGCCACCAGCAGCGAGAGCGATTCGGACAGAGAAAGCGACTATTTCCCCATTAATTTGAGCGAGGATGAAAGATTCGTGGATGAGGATAGTAAGAGTGAAGGACTAGAAAAAAAATAAAAAAAGACAGGGCAGTGGGAGCGATTCAGATGTTATTAGACACATTTACCAGGATAATTCTGGAACATCCCTTATCTGCTTATTGTGTTACTAGTGTTTTAATGAGATTTTATAGTAGCACCTGAAAGTCGGAGAGGTGTGGCGACCGCCAGTGTCTCTGAGGGAAGCCACATTTCTCGACGAGGCGAAACGAAGGCAGCCGGTCGGGCCGGGCTGAGCTTTTTTCCCCCCCTCCTCCACGGTGGAAGCATCCCACGTTCAGAGGCGGCCGGTCGGAGGAGGTAAGAGAGTCCGCAGCTGCCTCTTCGACAGGTGCAAGAGGAACGACGCAAGGTCCGCTCATGTCTACGGTAAGAGCCTACTTATTACCACAATTTTCTCACCGAAACCTGCCGGTTGACATGTGGTAGAGAACCATGTTCGCTTGACCGCTCTGTTCCATAGTAAAGCTTCACCTTCGGGAATGTAAACGTTGAAACACCGGCTGTGTTTGTGTTGCTTAAGGCAGCCGCAATACACTGCTTCCCACCTACTCAGTGGCTTGGTGGTTAGAGTGTCCGCCCTGAGATCTTAGGTTAGGAGTTCAAACCCCGGCCGAATCATACCAAAGACTATAAAAAAAATAGGACCCATTGTCTCTCTGCTGGGCTTCACGGTGGAAGAGGGGTTAGTGCGTCTGCCTCACAATACGAAGGTCCTGCAGTCCTGGGTTCAAATCCAGGCTCAGGATCTTTCTGTGTGGAGTTTGCATGCTCTCCCCGTGAATGCGTGGGTTCCCTCCGGGTGCTCCGGCTTCCTCCCACTTCCAAAGACATGCACCTGGGGATAGGTTGATTGGCAACACTAAATTGGCCCTAGAATGTGAGTGTGAATGTTGTCTGTCTATCTGTGTTGGCCCTGCGATGAGGTGGCGACTTGTCCAGGGTGTACCCTGCCTTCCGCCCGATTGTAGCTGAGATAGGCGCCAGCGCCCCCCGCGCCCCCGAAAGGGAATAAGCGGTAGAAAATGGATGGATGGATGGATGTCTCTCTGCTTGGCACTCAGCATCAAGGGTTGGAGTTGGGGGTTAAATCACCATAAATGATTCCCGGGCGCGGCACCGCTGCTGCCCACTGCTCCCCTCACCTCCCAGGGGGTGATCAAGGGGATGGGTCAAATGCAAAGGACAAATTTCACCACACCTAGTGTATGTGTGACAATCATTTGTACTTTAACTTAACTTTAACTACATGTTTCTTCTTTGACGTCTCCATTATTAAATGAACAAATTGCAAAAGATCCAGCAACACAGATGTCCAGAATACTGTGTGATTATGCGATTAAAGCAGACGACTTATAGCTGGGATCGGGCTGGAACAAAACGTCCGTAATTGCAATATAGTAAACTTAAAAAGGCCGTATTGGCATGTGTTGCAATGTTAATATTTCATCATTGATATATAAACTATCAGACTGCGTGGTCGCTAGTAGTGGGTTTCAGTAGGCCTTTAAACGGCTTGAGCACACAGAACATGGGAGGGGAGTTCAGAGCGAGTTTAACATGCACATTTATCCACTACGTGTGTGTGTGTGTGTGTGTGTGTGTGTGTGTGCAGATGAAGTGTGCTCAGATGAGGTGGTTTTGCAGGGCGTGTGCTGTTTGAGTACACAAAGGCACGCCCGCTCTTTTGTAGCTTCAAGTAGATCACCGAACAGGATTTCTTTTGTCCATTGTCTTCTCCCGTAGCAACGACGCCGGCGTCCTCCTGCCACACAGCGACAACCTCCATGTCGTGAATCCCGCTTGACCTTCGCCATCCATCCAGCCTCTCTCTCTCTCTCCCTCCCCTACTTCTTCCATCTCGCTTTTGTTTTACTCCAACCCACATTCTGGTGAGGCCGTGTGGGTGTTGTTACACAAGTCTTCAACGCGGCTCCACAGCGGAGCGACCGCGCCACCTCGCAGGCGGCGTGTGGCTGCAGGTGCACATCCACCTCGATTACAAAGGAGCCTGTTGTTGTTGGGATGCGTTCAAGGGGACTGGGACGACAGAGTGTGTGCGCCGAGCCAAAAGTGTTTGGCCACTCATCTTAATCAATCAATCAATGTTTACTTATATAGCCCTAAATCACTAGTGTCTCAAAGGGCTGCACAAACCACCACGACATCCTCGGTAGGCCCACATAAGGGCAAGGAAAACTCACACCCAGTGGGACGTCGGTGACAGTGATGACTATGAGAACCTTGGAGAGGAGGAAAGCAATGGATGTCGAGCAGGTCCAACATGATACTGTGAAAGTTCAATCCATAATGGATCCAACACAGTCGCGAGAGTCCAGTCCAAAGCGGATCCAACAGAGCAGCGAGAGTCCCGTTCACAGCGGAGCCAGCAGGAAACCATCCCAAGCGGAGGCGGATCAGCAGTGCAGAGATGTCCCCAGCCGATACACAGGCAAGCAGTTCATGACCACCGGATCGGACCGGACCCCCTCCACAAGGGAGATGATCAGAATCAGGTGTACTAATCACTCGGCCCGGCCACAGGTGAATAAAAACAAGCACTTAGGCATGGAGACTGTTTCTACAAACACTGGGACACTCTCAGTGATTTCCAGCATGCAACTGTCATAGGATGGCACCTGTGCAACAAATCCAGTCGTGAAACTTCCTCACTCCTAAATATCCCCAAGTCAACTGAAGGCTTTATTTTAAGAAAATGGAAGAGTTTGGGAACAACAGCAACCCAGTCAACAAGTGGTAGGTCACGTAAACTGATAGAGAGGGGTCAGCGGATGCTGAAGCGTGTCAAACTCAAATACAGAGTGGGCCAAAATTTAAAACTGAACAAAGCCGCGGGCCAAGGTTGGGGGGAATCCTTTTTTTTTTTTTTTTTTGTCAGTGGTTGGGGACCACTGCCATACATCACCAAGTCCAATGCAAAGTGTCGGATGCAGTGGTGTAAAGCACGTCGCCACTGGACTCTCGAGCAGTGGAGACGCCTTCTCTGGAGTGACGAATCACGCTTTCCCATCTGGCAATCTGATGGAGCAGTCTGGGTTTGGAGGTTGCCAGGGGAACGATGCATTTCGGACTGCATTGTGCCGCGGGAGGAATTATGGTGTGGGGTTGTTTTTCAGGAGTTGGGCTTTGCCCTTTAGTTCCAGTGAAAGGAACTTTGAAAGCTCCCGGGATACCAAAACATTTTGGATAATTCCATGCTCCCAATTTTGTGGGAACACTTTGGAGCGGGCCCCTTCCTCTTCCAATATGATTGTGCACTGGTGCACAGAGCCAGGTCCCTAAAGACATGGATGACAGAGTCTGGTGTGGATGAACTTGACTGGCCTGCGCAGAGTCCTGACCTGCATCCCATAGAACGAAAGCCTCAGAACCAGTTGTTGTCGAACAACATCAGTGTGTGACCTCACCAATGCGCTTTTGGAAGAAGGGTCGGAAACGCCTATAAACACACTCCGCAACCTTGTGGACAGCCTTCCCAGGAGAGTTGAAGCTGTAATAGCTGCAGAATGTGGACCCACATCATATTGAACCCTATGGGTAAGGAATGGAATGGCACTTCAAGTTCATATGCCAGCCAAGGCAGGTGGCCAACTACTTTTGGCAACATAGTCATGTCGCTCTTGCCCGGAATGCAGACGTCCTCATTTGACCGGCAGCTCTTATGAAAACTCTCACAGGTTGGGCACATACTTCTCACATGACAGCATACGGTTGACGCTGCGTTTCATTCAAGTATCGATTCGTGCTTGTTGATGAGCAACTTTCTGTTGATCGTTGTCATGGCAACCATTTGCAGCTCCACAGCGTGAGGTTTTTTCCCTTCCTTCTCTCAAGAGTTGGCAGCAATTACAAGTGATGACAAGAGGAAGGGCCAGCAGTGATTCGTTCATTCCTTTTTTCCCCTGCATGTTTGAGTGACGGCTGCTCATTTATTAATTGATCCAGCTGAGTTTTAAGCCACTGACAAAAAGCCAGAGGGGCTGCGATGAGCAATGAGTTTGTGTAAGCTGCTTAGCGGGCCTGCTGGGCTCCAACAAGCCCTTTGAGACACATGACCAGCGGGCAAGGTTGCGCTCGGGA
The DNA here is from genome assembly GCF_033978795.1 of Nerophis ophidion. Taxonomy (NCBI): domain Eukaryota; kingdom Metazoa; phylum Chordata; class Actinopteri; order Syngnathiformes; family Syngnathidae; genus Nerophis; species Nerophis ophidion. Next base: position 14,716,441 of record NC_084633.1, on the reverse strand, counting down.
AAGAGGCCCATTTTTTTCCTGGCATTTTTGCAGAGTCGTTTGCAATGGTCATTAAGTTTAAATGCCCAATAAGACTTTGGAGTTCATGCACGTCGACAAGAATGGCACGCTATCAATATTAACACGCTGGCAACGGCTGCTTCAAAGCTTTTAATGCAATTTAAAAGGGGAACTGCCAAAAAAAAAAATATGTTGTACATGCTGCATTCATCTTAGTCGGGTCAGGGAGGTGACCAAGAACCTGATGGTCACTCTGTCAGAGCTACAGCATTCCTCTGTGGAGAGAGGAGAACCTTCCAGAAGGACAACCATCTCTGCAGCAAACCACTAATCTACATGCCCCTAAAGCTGACCAACACGTTGGACTGTAGTCAGTTGGAAGCGTGTCTTAATGAAATTAAACAATGGATGTCCGCTAACTTTCTGCAACTTAACGCCAAAAAAACGGAAATGCTGATTATCGGTCCTGCTAGACACCGACCTCTATTTAATAATACAACTTTAACATTTGACAACCAAATAATAAAACAAGGTGACTCGGTAAAAAAATCTGGGTATTATCTTCGACCCAACTCTCTCCTTTGATTCACACATTAAAAGCGTTACTAAAACAGCCTTCTTTCATCTCCGTAATATCGCTAAAATTCGCTCCATTTTGTCCACTAAAGACGCCGAGATCATTATCCATGCGTTTGTTACGTCTCGTCTCGATTACTGTAACGTATTATTTTCGGGTCTCCCCATGTCTAGCATTAAAAGATTACAGTTGGTACAAAATGCGGCTGCTAGACTTTTGACAAGAACAAGAAAGTTTGATCACATTACGCCTGTACTGGCTCACCTGCACTGGCTTCCTGTGCACTTAAGATGTGACTTTAAGGTTTTACTACTTACGTATAAAATACTACACGGTCTAGCTCCAGCCTATCTTGCCGATTGTATTGTACCATATGTCCCGGCAAGAAATCTGCGTTCAAAAGACTCCGGCTTATTAGTGATTCCTAAAGCCCCAAAAAAGTCTGCGGGCTATAGAGCGTTTTCCGTTCGGGCTCCAGTACTCTGGAATGCCCTCCCGGTAACAGTTCGAGATGCTACCTCAGTAGAAGCATTTAAGTCTCACCTTAAAACTCATCTGTATACTCTAGCCTTTAAATAGACCTCCTTTTTAGACCAGTTGATCTGCCGCTTCTTTTCTTTCTCCTATGTCCCCCCCTCCCTTGTGAAGGGGGTCCGGTCCGATGACCATGGATGAAGTACTGGCTGTCCAGAGTCGAGACCCAGGATGGACCGCTCGCCTGTATCGATTGGGGACATCTCTACGCTGCTGATCCGCCTACGCTTGAGATGGTCTCCTGTGGACGGGACTCTCGCTGCTGTCTTGGATCCGCTTTGAACTGAACTCTCGCGGCTGTGTTGGAGCCACTATGGATTGAACTTTCACAGCATCATGTTAGACCCGCTCGACATCCATTGCTTTCGGTCTCCTAGAGGGGGGGGGGGGGTTGCCCACATCTGAGGTCCTCTCCAAGGTTTCTCATAGTCAGCATTGTCACTGGCGTACCACTGGATGTGAATTCTCCCTGCCCACTGGGTGTGAGTTTTCCTTGCCCTTTTGTGGGTTCTTCCGAGGATGTTGTAGTCGTAATGATTTGTGCAGTCCTTTGAGACATTTGTGATTTGGGGCTATATAAATAAACATTGATTGATTGATTGGTAACAAGTTTCCCAAAATGCAACTGAAAGACTCTCAGACCATCAATCAATCAATGTTTGTTTATATAGCCCTAAATCACAAATGTCTCAAAGGACTGTACGAACCACTACGACTACTACATCCTCGGAAGAACCCACATAAGTGCAAGGAAAACTCACATCCAGTGGGACGCCAGCAACAATGCTGACTATGAGAAACCTTGGAGAGGACCTCAAATGTGGGCAACCCCGCCCCCCTCTAGGGACCGAAAGCAATGGATGTCGAGCGGGTCTAACATGATACTGTGAAAGTTCAATCCATAGTGGCTCCAACACAGCCGCGAGAGTTCAGTTCAAAGCGGATCCAACAGAGCAGCTAGAGTCCCGTCCACAGGAAACCATCCCAAGCGGAGTCGGATCAGCAGCGTAGAGATGTCCCCAACCGATACACAGGCGAGCGGTCCATCCTGGGTCCCGACTCTGACAGCCAGTACTTCATTCATGGTCATCGGACCGGACCCCCTCCACAAGGAATGGGGGGAACAGAGGAGAAAACGAAAAGAAACGGCAGATCAACTGGTCTAAAAAGGAGGTCTATTTAAAGGCTAGAGTATACAAATGAGTTTTAAGGTGAGACTTAAATGCTTCTACTGAGGTGGCATCTCGAACTGTTACCGGGAGGGCATTCCAGAGTACTGGAGCCCGAACGGAATACGCTCTATAGCCCGCAGACTTTTTTTGGGCTCTAGGAATCACTAATAAGCCGGAGTCCTTTGAACGCAGATTTCTTGCCGGGACATATGGTACAATACAATCTACAAGATAGGCTGGAGCTAGACCGTGTAGTATTTTATACAAAACCTTAAAGTCACATCTTAAGTGCACAGGAAGTCCATGAGAGACAAGAAGCGAGTTTGTCGTTTCTTTGCCGTGCACTGTCCTTCGGGAGAGTCTCGAACCCATGAAAACAATCCAAGTTAGAGCGTTTTGTATGCGAGTGAAAAAAAAAAATTGCTTTTCACTCTAAATTGTCTATGACTAATCCTCAAAATTCATCCTGCGGGGCAGACAGTCCGGTGTGATCCAAATCACAAGAATGTCCACCGTTCTTCCCGCATCCTCCAATCATTTGTCGCAGCTTTGGGGTCTTTTGAAGACTGCCAGCAACTTCCAATTTGTCGACAAAGCCAGAGCAGAAGATAGAGGGAAAGATGAATCCAGCAATGTACAGAGACATCCTTGATACCAATGCGTCCCATTTATAGTTGTCCGATAATGGCTTTTTTGCCGATATCCGATATTCTGATATTGTCCAACTCATAATTATCGATTCCGATATCAACTGATACTGATATTTACAGTCATGGAATCAACACATCATTATACCTAATTTTGCTCTGATGCCCCCCGCTGGATGCATTAAACAATGTAACAAGGTTTTCCAAAATAAATCAACTCAAGTTATGTAAAAAAATGCCAACATGGCACTGCCATATTTATCATTGAAGTCACAAAGTGCATTATTCTTTTTGACATGCCTCAAAACAGCAGCTTGGACTTTGGGACATGCTCTCCCTGAGAGAGCATGAGGAGGTTTAGGTGGGCGGGGTTTGAGGGGGGTTGTAGGGTGTAGCGAGGGGTGTAGAAGAATTAGAGCTACAAGGGGTTCTGGGTATTTGTTCTGCTGTGTTTATGTTGTGTTATGGTGCGGATGTTCTTCCGAAATGTGTTTATCATTCTTGTTTGGTGTGGGTTTACAGTGTGGCGCATATTTGTAACAGTGTTGAAGTTGTTTATACGGCCACCCTAAGTGTGACCTGTATGGCTGTTGACCAAGTATGCTTGCATTCACTTGTGTGTGTGAAATGGTGTAGATATTATGTGCTTTTAAGGTTTATTGCTGCTCTGTACTTCTCCCTACGTCCGTGTACACAGCGGCGTTTTAAAAAGTCATACATTTTACTTTTTGAAACAGATACCCATAATTTCCAATAGTACATTTCAAAGCATTTATCGTCGCTAGTCCCATCCAATCCGATGAAGCTTGAGAGATACGTAAATAAATATTTACAAAATCTATTCCGGTGGGGCTTTTTCATGAAAACATTTTTTTTTCTTCTAACATTTAGAGCAGACCTGGGCAAATTAAGGCCCGGGGGCCACATGTAGCCTGTTGAGCTTTTCAAACTGGCCCGGCAGACATTCCAAAAATATTGTTTTACATCTTTAAGATAAAAACTGTAGCTGCCATTATGAAGTGCAGTCATGTTTTCTAATGACTTCTAAAGTCTTCAACTATACAAAGCATTTCAATGGTTGGAATCTGCGCTCATGGATGATATACTAGTTACTAATGCCATCTAATTAGTTACTATGGTCATCTAGTGAGTTACTAAGGTCATCTAATTAGTTACTATGGTCATCTAGTGAGTTACTAAGGTCATCTAATTAGTTACTATGGTAATCTAATTAGTTACTATGGTAATCTAATTAGTTACTATGGTCATCTAATTAGTTACTATGGTCATCTAATTAGTTACTATAGTCATCTAATTAGTTACTATGGTCATCTAGTGAGTTACTAAGGTCATCTAGTGAGTTACTAAGGTCATCTAATTAGTTACTATGGTCATCTAATTAGTTACTATGGTCATCTAATTAGTTACTATGGTCATCTAGTGAGTTACTAAGGTCATCTAATTAGTTACTATGGTCATCTAATTAGTTACTATGGTCATCTAATTAGTTACTATGGTCATCTAATTAGTTACTATGGTCATCTAGTGAGTTACTAAGGTCATCTAATTAGTTACTATAGTCATCTAATTAGTTACTATGGTCATCAAATTAGTTACCATAGTCATCAAATTAGTTACTATGGTCATCTAATTAGATACTATGGTCATCTAATTAGTTACTATGGTCATCTAATTAGTTACTATGGTCATCTAATTAGTTACTATGTAGTTACTATGGTCATCTAATTAGTTACTATAGTCATCTAATTAGTTACTATAGTCATCTAATTAGTTACTATGGTCATCTAATTAGTTACTATAGTCATCTAATTAGTTACTATGGTCATCTAATTAGTTACTATAGTCATCTAATTAGTTACTATGGTCATCTAATTAGTTCATATAGTCATCTAATCAGTTACTATAGTCATCTAATTAGTTACTATGGTCATCTAATTAGTTCCTATAGTCATCTAATTAGTTACTATGGTCATTTAATTAGTTACTATAGTCATCTAATTAGTTACTATAGTCATCTAATTAGTTACTATGGTCATCTAATTAGTTACTATGGTCATCCAATTAGTTACTATAGTCATGTAATTAGTTACTATGGTCATCTAATTAGTTACTATGGTCATCTAATTAGGTACTATGGTCATCTAATTAGTTACTATGGTCATCTAAATAGTTACTATAGTCATCTAATTAGTTACTATGGTCATCTAATTAGTTGCTATGGTAATCCGTCACAGCAGCTCAGACGAGGCACCAAGCAGTGTGGGTGGGGAGCGTTTCCACAGACGCGGAAGGAGATTTTCGCAACAAAGTTCTAAAGCTTAATGATACATAGAATGGAATAGAAAGTACTTTATTCATCCCTGGGGGAAATTCAGCAAATATCAGATATATCGGATTGTAGGTGGGTTTATTTTGTACCCTTCGCGTTCATATTTCACTGTTTGTTGCATTTTTGTTAAGTTTCACTTGATTGTAAAATATATCGATCAAAAGGGGGTGTGTGACGTTCATATTTTGTCAATATTCAGTGTTTTATCGTTCATAGAAAACAATTAAAATTCCATTACGTTTTTTAAGGCGGTCTGTCATAATTTTTTTAGCATTCAATCAGACATTATTGAGAGGTTTTGTATTAGTGTTCCTAAAAATATATACACCGGCCCCCAGACACATTTATTTCTCTGAATGTGGCCCCCCGAGTCAAAATAATTGCCCAGGCCTGATTTAGAGGGTGCGAGTTATATAGCCCGGAAAATACGGTATTCAATTTTAAATTGAGTTTCAGAGCCCCCTTCCCTATCAACTTCTTTTACACTCTCAAAAGGATTAGGAGGATTTGGAGAAAACCGGGCTGCCGCGACGGTGCTACTTTCGAAAATGAAACGCCTATGACTGGTTTCAAACAACTATCGACAGAGAAAATGGCTGACTTTGAAGAATACTGGCAGAAAACCAAAAATCGTTGAACTTACTGGAGAAAAATTAACCATACAGTACAAAAGGTTACATAAATCATCCGTGGAGGGCTAACTTATTGACTCGTCCGTACAGACCTGTTTGCTTCCACTTCCATGAACACCACCTCATCATTCTCACATCTCCTCTAATCACGAACCCGCACAAGATGGCCAAAAGGCCGCCTCCCCTGAGCCAAACTTTAATTACTCCACAACACAGCAGCTTGTAGAAGACGGCATGACGGGAGATGAACTACAAGCAGGCTGATTGATTTGACAAATGGAGGAGAAATGTGGACGTGGAGAGAGGAAGCGGGAGGTAGATTCTTGTTGATGTGTTTTAAAAAAATACATATACAGTGGGGCAAAAAAAGTATTTAGTCAGCCACCGATTGTGCAAGTTCTCCCACTTAAAATGATGACAGAGGTCTGTAATTTTCATCATAGGTACACTTCAACTGTGAGAGACAGAATGTGAAAAAAAAATCCAGGAATTCACATTGTAGGAATTTTAAAGAATTTATTTGTAAATTATGGTGGAAAATAAGTATTTGGTCAACCATTCAAAGCTCTCACTGATGGAAGGAGGTTTTAGCTCAAAATACATGGCCTCATTCATTCTTTCCTTAACACAAATCAATCGTCCTGTCCCCTTAGCAGAAAAACAGCCCCAAAGCATGATGTTTCCACCCCCATGCTTCACAGTAGGTATGGTGTTCTTGGGATGCAACTCAGTATTCTTCTTCCTCCAAACACGACGAGTTGAGTTTATACCAAAATGGATACATGGATGATACAGCAGAGGATTGGGAGAATGTCCTGTGGTCAGATGAAACCAAAATAGTGAAGTGAAGTGAATTAGATTTATATAGCGCTTTTCTCTAGTGACTCAAAGCGCTTTACATAGTGAAACCCAATATCTAAGTTACATTTAAACCAGTGTGGGTGGCACTGGGAGCAGGTGGGTAAAGTGTCTTGCCCAAGGACACAGCGGCAGTGTCTAGGGTGATGGAAGCGGGAATCGAACCTGCAACCCTCAAGTTGCTGGCACGGCCGCTCTACCAACCAAGCTATACAACTTTTTGGTATAAACTCAACGATATATATATATATATATATATATATATATATATATATATATATATATATATTAGAGATGCGCGGATAGGCAATTATATCATCCGCAACCGCATCACCAAAGTCGTCATCCACCCGCCGTCCACCCGAACCAACATTTTATCAGAACCGCAACCGCCCACCACCCGCCCGTTGAAATACATCAAAGGTTGGCCACCTTTACTACTCAAAGAGCTGCTAGCCGGGTGTATAAAATAGTCAGGAATTATCATGGATGCAAAGGATTCGGGGTATTTGTTGTGTTGCGTTTATGTTGTGTTACTGGAAGGATGTTCTCCCGAAATGTGTTTGTCATTCTTGTTTGGTGTGGCTTCACAGCGTGGCGCATATTACTAAGAGTGTTAAAATTGTTTATATCACAACCATTAGTGTACTCTGTGTCACCCAGTATGCCTTGCAGTCATGTGTGTGTCTGCGGATGCCACACACAACATATTGCTGGACTGACAAGCATATCGTACATGTTGTAGAAGGCGACAAAGCCAATGGCTTCATAGCACGCCCTAGTACTTATTAACTGGGTGACTGCCGGTAGTCATTCTAGAGAATGTTTGCGTCTCCTATTGTCTTCTTTGCTTTGTGACACGGGTCCTAAATGGCTCTTTGAATGGTAAAGGATACCGATCCCTGAACCATGTATATCAAATAATTCCGAATGGTTCAACCGCCACCCGCCCGAATCTATTTAAAATCTATTTTTTTGTCATGTCACCCACCCCACCTGCGGTCCTATCCGCGGATGAGACCGCAAACCGCGCATCTCTAATATATAAATATATATATATATACATATATATATATACACACACACACACACACACATACATCATATAAACAAAGATAAGACCTTCTAGAGAAAAGTTCTGTGGTCAGACTGTGGTCAGTTTGGCCACAATACCCAGCAATGTGTTTGGAGGAGAAAAGGTGAGGGCTTTAATCCCAGGAACACCATCCCTACCATCAAGCATGGTGGTGGTAGTATCATGCTCTGGGCCTGTTTTGCTGCCAATCAAACTGGTGCTTTACAGAGAGTAAATTCTTCAGGAGAACCTAAAAACATCTTGGGCGCAGTTGGGTGTTCCAACAGGACAATGACCCCAAACCCACGTCTAAAGTGGTAAAGGAATGGCTAAATCAGGCTAGAATTGAGGTTTTAGAATGGCCTTGGACTTGTTTCTTCAGCATTGTCCACGTGTTTAAGTCAGGACGTTGGGAAGGACTTTATAAAACGTTAATTCTAGCCTGACTTAACCATTATTTCACCGCTTTTGACGTGTGTTTGAGGTCATTGTCCTGTTGGAACACCCAACTGTGCCCAAAACCCAACCTCCGGGCTGATTATTTAAGGTTGGCCTAAAGAATTTGTTTAATCCTCCTTTTTCATTGTCCAATTTACTCTCTGTAAAGCACCAGTTCCATTGGCAGCAAAACAGGCCCAAAGCATAATACTACCACCACCATGCTTGACGGTAGGGATTGTGTTGATTTTCATCTGACCACAGAACTTTCCTCCAAAAGGTCTTATCTTTGTCCAACTCAAGACAGCCATGACATTATGTTCTTTACAAGTGTGTGTAAACTTTTGACCACGCCTGTAGTTGTTAGCTGTGGCTCGGGTAAAGATCAAAACACCTTTTATGACCAATTTATGCGGAAATCCAAGTAATCCCAAAGGATTCACAAACGTTTCTTGCAACTGGCTGCAAAACACTCCTTAGCGTTTGAATCATGAAACCCTCTCAAAGCCCACTGAAGAAAAATGTGAACATTCAGGTTTAGCCACACTCTGTATGCCTGTGCAGGTACCAACAGACGTCCTACTAAAAATGCTGACAAGTGCATTCATGTGCTTTGTAAAAAAAAAAAAAAAAAAAAGGGTCCAAGTTAAGTAGAAAAGGAGGGTGCAACTTTACTTCTGCACGTCATCGCCATGACTACGGTGGAATGGAGGCCACTGCGAGTGAGTATATGGATGGATGGATGGATGGAGGTGTGGGGGCTCGCGGCTTCCCATGATGCAGCGAGCGTCTCAGAAATAGAGCAGGAGGGGAAGGCGGGGACCCCGGGGAGGGTGCCACCGAGCTAAGAAAAGAGCTCCTCTGCTCTCATTTAAACAGGGACAGGTGCTAAAGGACGAGGAGGCGGAGGCAGAGGAGGAGGACGAGGGCCAGGCCTGCACCTCAACACATCAGCTGACAGCGCTCAACATCAGATGAGAGCATTTCTGCATGTCATAGAGCAGGGATGTCAAAGTCAAGACCCGCTGGCCAGATCCGGCCCACTGATGATTTATCTATGGCCCCCGGGATGATATTTAATTAGTATTATAACCGCCTTCCTGGCACTAAACCTGCAGAAAACAGTTCTTCTGTCATGGCGCGTGCTCGCATCGTGGCCACGTGCCTGCAGGCAATCACCAATCAGCACACCTGGTTCTGATAAAGACAGACCGCATAAAGACCAGCAGACCCGGAAAGCCAGTGCGGGAACGTAGTTCACTATTCGTAGTAAGCATCCCGTCTCTGGCTTCCCTTCTCTGTACTTGCTCCTCTGTGCCTGTGTCTTATGTCCTCTGTGTTCCCCGCAGTGTTCCCCCTGTTTCGCATGATCGAGCAGTGTGCCTCGACTTCCCTCTCAATTCCGGACTGCCTCCCTCAATCCTCGACTTAACGCCAAAAAAACGGACATGCTGATTATCGGTCCTGCTAGACACCGACCTCTATTTAATAATACAACTCTAACATTTGACAACCAAACAATTAAACAAGGCGACTCGGTAAAGAATCTGGGTATTATCTTTGACCCAACTCTCTCCTTTGAGTCACACATTAAAAGCGTTACTAAAACGGCCTTCTTTCATCTCCGTAATATCGCTAAAATTCGCTCCATTCTGTCCACTAAAGACGCTGAGATCATTATCCATGCGTTTGTTACGTCTCGTCTCGACTACTGTAACGTATTATTTTCGGGTCTCCCCATGTCTAGCATTAAAAGATTACAGTTGGTACAAAATGCGGCTGCTAGACTTTTGACAAGAACAAGGAAGTTTGATCACATTACGCCTGTACTGGCTCACCTGCACTGGCTTCCTGTGCACTTAAGATGTGACTTTAAGGTTTTACTACTTACGTATAAAATACTACACGGTCTAGCTCCATCCTATCTTGCCGATTGTATTGTACCATATGTCCCGGCAAGATATCTGCGTTCAAAGGGCTCCGGCTTATTAGTGATTTCCAAAGCCCCAAAAAAGTCTGCGGGCTATAGAGCGTTTTCATTTCGGGCTCCAGTACTCTGGAATGCCAGTTCGAGATGCCACCTCAGTAGAAGCATTTAAGTCTCACCTTAAAACTCATTTGTATACACTAGCCTTTAAATACACTCCCTTTTTAGACCAGTTGATCTGCCGTTTCTTTTCTTTTTCTCCTATGTCCCACTCTCCCTTGTGGAGGGGGTCCGGTTCGATCCGGTGGCCATGGATGACGTACTGGCTGTCCAGAGTCGGGACCCAGGATGGACTGCTTGCCTGTGTATCAGCTGGGGACATCTCTGCGCTGCTGATCCGCCTCCGCTTGGGATGGTTTCCTGCTGGCTCCGCTGTGAACGGGACTCTCGCTGCTGTGTTGGATCCGCTTTGGACTGGACTCTACGGCTGTGTTGGATCCACTATGGATTGAACTTTCACAGTATCATGTTAGACCCGCTCGACATCCATTGCTTTCGTCCTCTCCAAGGTTCTCATAGTCATCATTGTCACCGACGTCCCACTGGGTGTGAGCTTTCCTTACCCTTATGTGGGCCTACCGAGGATGTCGTAGTGGTTTGTGTTGTGGTTTGTGCAGCCCTTTGAGACACTAGTGATTTAGGGCTGTAAAAGTAAACATTGGTTGGTTGATTGATTGACACTGCGTGTTCACCGCAGCCATCAGACCTCGAGGTATGTCTTTACAATCTCACTAAAACACTATTAAAACAATAAGCAGATAAGGGATCGTCCAGAATTATCCTAGTAAATGTATCTAATTACATCCGAAACGCTCACACTGCCGTCGCCCGGAGCAGTAGCTCTTTGTTTTTTTTTTCTAGTCCTTCACTATCAATATCCTCAAACACAAATCTTTCATCCTCGCTCAAATTAATGGGGAAATTGTCGCTTTCTCGGTCCGAATTGCTCTTTCCGCTGGTGGCTCCCATTTATAAACAATGTGAATATGTGTGGAGCCCTGCAACCCGTGACGTCACGCGCACATACTTCCTGTGAAGGCAGGGCTTTTCTATTAGCGACCATAAGTTGCGAACTTTATCGTCGATGTTCTCTACTAAATCCTTTCAGCAAAAAATATGGCAATATGGCGAAATGATCAAGTATGACACATAGAATGGACCTGCTATCCCCGTTTGAATAAGAAAATCTCATTTCAGTAGGCCTTTAAAGGTCTTATTGAATAGAAAAACTTCAGTTTTCAGCAGCCTACATTCACGCAAGCGTGAGACTAAGTCGTTTTTAATACATGCGCTGCGTGATTTCCCAAGGGAGGCAACGTCTTTTTGTGCTGAATCATACGCACAATATTAAGACGTGGCAATTAGCAGCTTATAGGGGTTGTTAAGGGACAACACATTCGATTTGATATCCTCCAGCAAGGGGAAGCTGAACTGTAAGTACCACAGAAAGAAAGAGTCTGACTTTATTTCATTGTTAACCAGCAGGAAAAAGTGGATGGCGAGCCGGCAGCAATTTAATATTTAGAAATGCAATTGTGTGCTCTGTGGAAGTGCATTTCCTTGGTGCATCGCAAATGAGGTTTTAATAAGATTGCTTCTCCCCGAAAGAGGAAAAAAGCTCTAAGCAGTACTTTCTACAGCAGGGATGTCCAAAGTGCGGCCCGGGGGGCCATTTTGCGGCCCGCAGCTAATCGTTTACCGGCCCGCTACACATTCTGCAAAAATTGCAAAATTGATAGTATTGCAAACATTTAAAAAAAAACTTTTAAAATAAGCGGAATGAGGTGAAATCTAGTGAGAAAAAATGGCAATGTTGACACAAAGCTGCCACGCGGGCAGTTTATTGTTCCTTTTGTCTTTATTTTCTTTTTTTTCCATTGCTCAAAAAAAAAAAAAGGACAATATAATGAATTATTACTTAAAAATCATCACTTTAAAATGTTATATGTGGCAAAAATATTGAACATGTGTGGTTGCCATATAAAAACATCAAAGTTTTGACAAAAGAGCACAAAACAAACAACATAATTGTTCAAACTTAAAATCAACATAAATAACGGCAGTTGATCTTGAAATTTAAGTGTTAAAAGTAAAAAAAATAATAAAAATGCATAATTTTATGAGTGGGGAACCTTTCGGATCTCAAATATATTTAGTAGGATTTTATTTAACTTTTCACTGTGATTACTCAAAAATATTAAATAATTAAAATCAATAGTGTCCTTCATTATTGATCTTTGAGGGCTTTAATTGCTGAATAAAGGAACTCTCCTGAAGGAATCAATAAAGTGCTATCTATCTGTCTATTTAAATACCGCATATTTCAGTTTTACTATAAAAACAAAGTTGTCTTTGACAGAAAAGGCATAAAACCTTATTTGTTTTACTTTATATCAACGTCAAGTTTATATAGAGATTTACTGTAAGCATTAAATAAAAAAAAAATAATAATAATTTGACTTATTTTTAACATTTTAGCGACTGAGACCCTCTATGCTCCTCAGGAGCCCTAAGGATTAAAAAAAAAAAAATCCATACATTTTGTTATGGTTTGAAAAGGAAAAATATCAAAATGGACCCCGCATGCTTAAGTTTTTCCGTCTGCGGCCCTCTGTGGAAAAAGTTTGGGCACCCCTGTTCTACAGTATAAAAAAAAAAACTTGTGCGTGTTGAGCGTCATAATGGAATACTTAAAAAAAAATACAAGAAATTGATATTCCTGTTGTTACTCAGGTTTTTTACAAGTGATGGATATAATGGCGCTTGCAAGGCTGATATAAGTGCATCATTTAGCTTTTCAAAAATGTATTCAATACCATTATGTGTTTTAACATGCATCAAGTTCTATTTTGGTTTCATCTGACCACGTGACATTCTCCCAATCCTCTGCTGTATCATCCATGTATCCATTTTGGTATAAACTCAACTCGTCGTGTTTGGAGGAAGAAGAATACGGAGTTGCATCCCAAGAACACCATACCTACTGTGAAGCATGGGGGTGGAAACATCATGCTTTGGGGCTGTTTTTTCTGCTAAGGGGACAGGACGATTGATCCGTGTTAAGGAAAGAATGAATGGAGCCAAAACCTCCTTCCATCAGTGAGAGCTTTGAATGGTTGACCAAATACTTATTTCCCACCAAAATTTACAAATAAATTATTTAAAATTCCTACAACGTGAATTTCTGGATTTTGTTTTCACATTCTGTCTCTCACAGTTGAAGTGTACCTATGATGAAAATTACAGACCTCTGTCATCATTTTAAGTGGGAGAACTTGCACAATCGCTGGCTGACTAAATACTTTTTTGCCCCACTGTAGATAGCCTTCCCGGTAAGGTTTATTAAGGTGTACTGGAGAGGAGGCTACGCCGGATAGTCGAACCTCGGATTCAGGAGGAACAGTGTGGTTTTCGTCATGGTCGTGGAACTGTGGACCAGCTCTATACTCTCTGCAGGGTCCTTGAGGGTGCATGGGAGTTTGCCCAACCAGTCTACATGTGCTTTGTGGACTTGGAGAAGGCATTCGACCGTGTCCCTCGGGAAGTCCTGTGGGGAGTGCTCAGAGAGTATGGGGTATCGGACTGTCTTATTGTGGCGGTCCGCTCCCTGTACGATCAGTGCCAGAGCTTGGTCCGCATTGCCGGCAGTAAGTCGAACACATTTCCAGTGAGGGTTGGACTCCGCCAAGGCTGTCCTTTGTCACCGATTCTGTTCATAACTTTTATGGACAGAATTTCTAGGCGCAGTCAAGGCGTTGAGGGGTTCCGGTTTGGTGACCGCAGGATTAGGTCTCTGCTTTTTGCAGATGATGTGGTCCTGATGGCTTCATCTGACCGGGATCTTCAGCTCTCACTGGATCGGTTCGCAGCCGAGTGTGAAGCGGCCGGAATGAGAATCAGCACCTCCAAGTCCGAGTCCATGGTTCTCGACCGGAAAAGGGTGGAATGCCATCTCCGGGTTGGGGAGGAGACCCTGCCCCAAGTGGAGGAGTTCAAGTACCTAGGAGTCTTGTTCACGAGTGAGGGAAGAGTGGATCGTGAGATCGACAGGCGGATCGGTGCGGCGTCTTCAGTAATGCGGACGTTGTACCGATCTGTTGTGGTGAAGAAGGAGCTGAGCCGGAAGGCAAAGCTCTCAATTTACCGGTCGATCTACGTTCCCATCCTCACCTATGGTCATGATCTTTGGGTCATGACCGAAAGGATAAGATCACGGGTACAAGCGGCCGAAATGAGTTTCCTCCGCCGTGTGGCGGGGCTCTCCCTTAGAGATAGGGTGAGAAGCTCTGCCATCCGGGAGGAACTCAAAGTAAAGCCGCTGCTCCTCCACATCGAGAGGAGCCAGATGAGGTGGTTCGGGCATCTGGTCAGGATGCCACCCGAACGCCTCCCTAGGGAGGTGTTTAGGGCACATCCAACCGGTAGGAGGCCACGGGGAAGACCCAGGACACGTTGGGAAGACTATGTCTCCCGGCTGGCCTGGGAACGCCTCGGGATCCCCCGGGAAGAGCTAGACGAAGTGGCTGGGGAGAGGGAAGTCTGGGTTTCCCTGCTTAGGCTGTTGCCCCCGCGACCCGACCTCGGATAAGCGGAAGAAGATGGATGGATGGATGGATGGATGTAGATAGTGTGTTTTTTTGTTATGCATTTTTTTTTATACAAAATGTTAAGTACTTACTGAGATTTTTATTCTATGTTTATGTGTTTACTTTTCTCTTTGTAATCCGTACAGCACTTTGTGGCAATAGCGGCTGTTTTAAAATGGTGCTATATAAACAAAAAAAAACCTTGTAACATTTTAGTAAAAAATGTGTTATCTAAGCATGGATACACTTTACCTTTCTCGCTTAACTTTAAACATTTTTTTTTTTTAAATAGATGATCTGCTTGGTTCGTTTAATCTGTAAGCAAGAAAGACAAGAGGACTTTCCGGCCGAGTTAAAACGTGTACTCGGACAACTCGGGCACATAAATCACTACTAAACTCTTGGCGGAGAGTAACATAAACAAGACTGGCCGCTGAGGAATGCACTTAACATCTCCAAGGCTCCTTTCAGGGGTGCGGGGGTGGAGGGGTGGGGTTTGTGTATTGAGAAGACGGGGAGCAGGTGTGTGTGTGTGTGTGTGTGTGTGTGGCGTGACGGACCAAGCAGTGGAGGATGAGTGTGTGAGACACTGCAGTGAAAACTTAAAAAAATGTACACACATACAAATACGGATTAATGGATACAACTTAAGAGTAGTCAGAGTACAGCTTGCGTGGTAGTACCGGTTTACTATCCACGGAAAGTGACTGAACACCATTAACTGGCGACACATTTGAGAGAACGTGTCAAAGTGAACATGTCCATATAGGAACAGTACTTAGTGTCCTATGCCTAGGGCGGGGGTCGGCAACACAGAATGTTGAAAGAGCCATATTGGAGCAAAAAAAACAAAACAAAATATGTTCCGGAGCCTCCAAAAATTAAAAGACTTACATAAGTGGATATAATGAAGGCAACACATGACGTAAGTGTCTATATTAGCTATATTAGCCTACTATCAAAATGACTTTAAAAATATTATATAAGTGTTATAATGAAGGCAACGCATGATGTAAGTGTTTATGTTAGCTATAATAGCCTACTATCAAAATGAATGTAGAAGTCTTATATACGTGTTATAATGAAGACAACACATGATATAAGTGTCTATATTAGCCTACTATCAAAATTACTTAAAGATATTACATAAGTGTTATAATGAAGGCAACACATGATGTAAGTGTCTATATTAGCCATAATAACCTACAATCAAAATGACTTTAGAAATATTACATAATTGTTGAAAAGAAGGCAACACATGATGTAAGTGTCTATATTAGCTATAATAGCCTACTATCAAAACGATTTTAAAAAGCCTTATATAAGTGTTATAATGAAGGCAACACATGATGTAAGTGTCTATATTAGCTATAATTGCCTACTATCAAAATTACTTTACAAATACTATATTGGTGTTATAATGAAGGCAACACATGACATAAGTGTCTATATTAGCTATAATAACCTACTATCAAAATGACTGTAGAAGTCTTACATAAGTGTTATAATGAAGGCAACACATGATATTAGTGTCTATATTAGCCTACTATCAAAATTACTTTGAAAATTTTACATACGTGTTATAATGAAAGCAACACATAATATTAGTGTATATATTAGCTATATTAGCCTACTATCAAAATTACTTTAAACATATTACATAACTGTTGTAAAGAAGGCAACACATGATGTAAGTGTCTATATTAGCTATAATAGCCTACTATCAAAACGACTTTAAAAAGCCTTATATAAGTGTTATAATGAAGGCAACACATGATGTAAGTGTCTATATTAGCTATAATTGCCTACTATCAAAATGACTGTATAAGTCTTACATAAGTGTTATAATGAAGACAACACATGATATAAGTGTCTATGTTGGCCTACTATCAAAATTACTTAAAGATATTACATAAGTGTTATAATGAAGGCAACACATGATGTAAGTGTCTATATTAGCTATAATAGCCTACTATCAGAATGACTGTAGAAGTCTTATATACGTGTTATAATGAACACAACACATGATATAAGTGTCTATATTAGCCTACTATCAAAATTACTTAAAGATATTACATAAGTGTTATAATGAAGGCAACACATGATGTAAGTGTCTATATTAGCCATAATAACCTACAATCAAAATGACTTTAGAAATATTACATAACTGTTGAAAAGAAGGCAACACATGATGTAAGTGTCTATATTAGCTATAATAGCCTACTATCAAAACGATTTTCAAAAGCCTTATATAAGTGTTATAATGAAGGCAACACATGATGTAAGTGTCTATATTAGCTATAATAGCCTACTATCAAAACGACTGTAGAAGTCTTACATAAGTGTTATAATGAAGGCAACACGATATAAGTGTCTATATTAGCCTACTATCAAAATTACTTAAAAATATTACATAAGTGTTATAATGAAGGCAACACATGATGTAAGTGTCTATATTAGCTATAATTGCCTGCTTTCAAAACGACTTTAAAAGCCTTATATTAGTGGTAAAATGAAGGCAACACATGATGTAAGTGTCTATATTAGCTATAATAGCCTACTATCAAAATGACTGTAGAAGTCTTACATAAGTGTTATAATGAAAGCATGATATAAGTGTCTATATTAGCTATATTAGCCTACTATCAAAATTACTTAAAAATAGTGCTACAATGAAGGCAACACATGATGTAAGTGTCTATATTAGCCACAATAACCTACTATCAAAACTACTTTAAAAATATTACATAACTGTTGTAAAGAAGGGAACACATGATGTAAGTGTCTATATTAGCCTACTATCAAAATTACTTAAAAATATTACATAAGTGTTATAATGAAGGCAACACATGATGTAAGTGTCTATATTAGCTATAATTGCCTGCTTTCAAAACGACTTTAAAAGCCTTATATTAGTGGTAAAATGAAGGCAACACATGATGTAAGTGTCTATATTAGCTATAATAGCCTACTATCAAAATGACTGTAGAAGTCTTACATAAGTGTTATAATGAAAGCATGATATAAGTGTCTATATTAGCTATATTAGCCTACTATCAAAATTACTTAAAAATAGTGCTACAATGAAGGCAACACATGATGTAAGTGTCTATATTAGCCACAATAACCTACTATCAAAACTACTTTAAAAATATTACATAACTGTTGTAAAGAAGGGAACACATGATGTAAGTGTCTATATTAGCTATAATTGCCTACTATCGAAATGACTTAAAAATATTACATAGGTCTTATAATGAAGGCAACACATGATGTAAATGTCTATATTAGCCATAATAACCTACTATCAAAATTACTTTAAAAATATTACATAACTGTTGTAAAGGCAACACATGATGTAAGTGTCTATATTAGCTATAATAGGATACAATCAAAATTACTTTAAAAATACTATATAAGTGTTATAATGAAGGCAACACATGATGTAAGTGTCTATATTAGCTATAATAGCCTACTATCAAAATGACTCTAAAAATATTATATACGTGTTATAATGAAGGCAACATGTGATGCAAGTGTCTATATTAGCTATAATAGCGTGATATCAAAATTACTTAAAAATATTACATAAGTGTGATACTGAAGGCAACACATGATGTAAGTATCTATATTAGCTATGATTGCCTACTATCAAAATGACTTAAAATATTACATAAGCGTTATAATGAAGGCAACACATGATGTAAGTGTCTATATTAGCTATAACAGCCCACTATCAAAATGACTTTAAACATATTATATAAGTTTTATAATAAAGGCAACACATGATGTAAGTGTCTATATTAGCTATAACAGCCCACTATCAAAATGACTTTAAACATATTATATAAGTTTTATAATAAAGGCAACACATGATGTAAGTGTCTATATTAGCTATAACAGCCTACTATCAAAGTGACTTTAAAAATATTACATAGGTCTTATAATGAAGGCAACACATGATGTAAGTGTCTATATTAGCTATAATAGCCTACTATCAAAGGCAGACGCAAATCTTTATTCAGAAATGTTTTTTATTATATTTTTATTCTACACATTTTTGTAACATTGGAAATCATTAGTAAAACGGAGGCTTCTCACAGGATGAGATAACTTCTGGAAATTACTGACACACAAATGGCCAAAGAGGCATAGATGTGTAAATTGATTTGTTTGCTGTGGTCTGGAACAACAAGGCACACAAACAACTATGACAAATGCAGACAACATCACACACAGATAATGTGTCATGAGACTTAAAAATATAAATTAAGTACAAAGAGGACGTAAGTAAAATAATTAAATGAGGCAATATGTACATACAGCGAGCCTAAATAGCATGTTAGCACTGACCAAATATGCCTGATTAGCACTCCACACAAGTCAATAATATCAACAAAGCTCACCTTTGTGCATTCACGCACAGTATAAAACGTTTGGTGGACAAAATGAGACAAAGACGGAGTGGCATACAACACGTCTTTCTGTGGCGGCATCGGAGAAAGTTATACATGTAAACAAACAACGGTGAGTTCAATGTCCGCTGAAATGAGTGGGACAAAACGGCGCTTGCCAAATACTCTCATCAGTAAAGCATGTTTAATACAAACGGTGGGATTTCTAACAAATGGGAAGGTTTGTGTCATGTTTGTTCTCCTACATAAATCATATTAAAACAAAAAAATATATTTTTCCATGTTCACACATCTCTGAAAGTTGTCCAGGGAGCCACTACGGCGGCGCTAAAGAGCCGCGGGTTGCGGACCACCGACCTAAGGAATGAAATTTACAAGAGTTTCACGGGTTGTTACTAGACTTCTGGGCCACTCCTCCATTATGACATCACATGGCGGAGCTGGTAGATTAGTTAGACACATGGTGCTCCTCCACCTACCGCTTCAGGACGCCACACGTGCGTCCAATTGGGTCAAAAGTCGGGAGGAGACATACTCTACCACAGGGGTGCCCACACTTTTTCTGCAGGCGAGCTACTTTTCAATTGACCAACTCGAGGGGATCTACCTCATTTATATATATCATTTATATTTATTTATTTATGAAAGAGACATTTTTGTAAACAAGTTAAATGTGTTTAATGATAATACAAGCATGTGTAACACATATAGATGTCTTTCTTTCACGAAGACAAGAATATAAGTTGGTGTATTACCTGATTCTGATGACTTGCATGGATTGGAATCAGACAGTAATGATGATAACGCCCACATTTTCAAATGGAGGAGAAAAAAAGTTGTCCTTCTGTACAATACCACATGAAAGTGGTTGGTTTTTGGCATCTAATTCATCCAGCTTCCATACACTTTACAAGAAAAACATTGCCGGCAAATTCCGTAGCTTGCTTGATTGACATTCACGGCACCCGAGGGTCTTGTGAGATGACGCTGGCTGCTGCCAGTTCATTATTATGAAAAAATGACAGAGAGGAAGGCGAGAAACACTTTTTATTTCAACAGACTTTCGCGCCGTCCCTTCCGTCAAAACTCTAAAGGCCGACTGCACATTTCCTATCTTCACAATAAAAGCCCTGCTTCATGCTGCCTGCGCTAACAAAATAAGAGTATCGGAAAGCTGGCGTGCACAAGTGATGTGCACGCCAGCTTTCTGAGGGATCGCTTGTGCACGCCAGTTTTCCGAGACTCTGTATTTAGTTAGCGCAGGCAGCATGAAGCAGGGCTTTTATTGTGAAGATAGGAAATGTGCAGTCGGCCTTTAGAGTTTTGACGGAAGGTACGGCGCAAGAGTCTGTTGAAATAAAAAGTGTTTCTCGCCTTCCTCTCGGTCATATTTTCATAATAATGATCTTGCAGCAGCCAGCGTCATCTCACAAGACCCTCCGGTACCTTGAATGTCATTTAAGTGACGTCTTGGTGAAGATTGATGATCACTAATTTTTAGGTCTATTTTTTTTAAAAGCCTGGCTCGAGATCGACTGACACACCCCCCGCGGTCGACTGGTAGCTCGTGATCGACGTAATGGGCACCCCTGCTCAACCACTTCATCACCACAGGTGTCCTTAAGGAAGGAACTTGGAGGTGTGTTTGGGCTCATCATGATGTTAAAAAAAACAGTTTTCCATGTTGCTTAACAATCTCAAAGTACATGTTGGAATTCATGTTTCGCCTTGATCAACCACATTTCCACAGTGCCGACGGCACTCATGCTTTTGGCTACCAAGCTTGACTCTGGTCCAGACAGATCTGACTACAAGTTTTTTAGACAAAATTGGCTGTGTATAGGACAGGGGTCACCAACCTTTTTGAAACCAAGAGCTACTTCTTGGGTACTGATTAATGCGAAGGGCTACCAGTTTGATACACACTTAAATAAATTGCCAGAAATAGCCAATTTGCTCAATTTACCTTTAATAAATTTTATATATATATATATATATATATATATATATATATATATATATATATATATATAAAAATGGGTATTTCTGTCTGTCATTCCGTCGTACATTTTTTTTCCTTTTACGGAAGGTTTTTTTGTAGAGAATAAATGATGAAAAAAACACTTAATTGAACGGTTTAAAAGGGGAGAAAACAGGAAAAAAATTAAAATTTAACTTTGAAACATAGTTTATCTTCAATTTCGACTCTTTAAAATTCAATATTCAACCGAAAAAAAGAAGAGAGGAACTAGCTAATTTGAATCTTTTTGAAAAAATTTAAAAATAATTCATGGAACATCATTAGTAATTTTTCCTGATTAAGAATAATTTTACAATTTTGATGACATGTTTTAAATAACTTAAAATCCAATCTGCACTTTGTTAGAATATATAACAAATTGGACCAAGCTATATTTCTAACAAAGACAAATCATTATTTCTTCTAGATTTTCCAGGACAAAAATTTTAAAAGAAATTCAAAAGCCTTTGAAATACGATTTAAATTTGATTCTACAGATTTTCTACATTTGCCAGAGTAATTTGTTTGAATTTTAATCATAATAAGTTTGAAGAAATATTTCACAAATATTCTTTGTCGAAAAAAAACAGAAGCTAAAATGAAGAATTAATTTCAAATGTTTTTATAATTCTTTACAATAAAAAAAACTAATACTTGAACATTGATTTAAATTGTCAGGAAAGAAGAGGAAGGAATTTAAAAGGTAAAGAGGTATATGTGTTTAAAAATACTAAAAAAAAGTTTAAGGTTGTATTTTTCCTCTAAACTTTTTTTTCTCTGAAATTTATAAGAAGCAAAGTAAAATATATATATATATATTTATTTAAACAAGTGAAGACTAGGTCTTCAAAATATTTTCTTGGATTTTCCAATTCTATTTGAGTTTTGTCCCTCTTAGAATTAAAAATGTCAAACAAAGCGAGACCAGCTTGCTAGTAAATAAATACAATTTAAAAAATAGAGGCAGCTCACTGGTAAGTGCTGCTATTTGAGCTATTTTTAGAACAGGCCCCCGGGCACCGCGTTGGTGACCCCTGGTATAGGAACTTTACACGGACTACTCTAAATTATATGACTCCTACTGTATTGCCCACATCTGAGGTCCTCTCCAAGGTTTCTCATAGTCAGCATTGTCACTGGCGTCCCACTGGATGTGAATTCCCCCTGCCCACTGGGTGTGAGTTTTCCTTGCCCTTTTGTGGGTTCTTCCGAGGATGTTGTAGTCGTAATGATTTGTGCAGTCCTTTGAGACATTTGTGATTTGGGGCTATATAAATAAACATTGATTGATTGATTGAACTGTCAAATGATGCCACCGGTGCAACAAATCCAGTCCTAAATCCAGTTCCTAAATATTCCAAAGTCGGCTTTATTATAAGAAAATGGAAATTTGGGAACAACAGCAACTCAGCCAACAAGTGGTAGATCAGCGGATGCTGAAGCGCATAGTGTAAAGAGCGCCAAACTTCATGTGACCTTCCAATTAGCCCACGTACAGTAGGCAGAGAGCTTTTTGGAGTGTTTTCATGGCCGGGCAGCTGCATCTAAGCCCAATGCAAAGCGTCGGATGCAGTGGTGTAAAGCACGTCGCTACTGGACTCTAGATCAATGGAGACACTTTCTATAGAGTGAAGAATCACGCTTTTCCATCTGGCAATCTGATGGACGAGTCCGGGTTTGGAGGGTGCCAGGCAAACGCTACATAGCGGACTGCATCGGTGGAGGAGGAATTATGGTGCGGGGTTGTTTTTCAGGAGTTGGGCTCTTTCCCTTAGTTCCAGTGAAAGGAACATTAAATGCTCCCATGATACCAAAAACTGAAATCCAAGTAAGATAAAATATTTCAAATAAGGGTGATATTTGCTTATTTTCTTAAAATTATTCTCACTAAGCAGATTTTATGTTAAAGTGTTTTACTTGTTTTAAGGGTTTAGGTCCTAAATTATTTCAGTAAGATCTTACAGCTTGTAGCTGAGATTGTGTGACCTATTTTGGGTAAAACATGCTTGAAACTAGAATATCAACTGTTGCAAAGCTGTCTTATCAACACTCACAAGTATAAAACTACTTTTTTAAAGTAATAATATCATGAAAAATGCCGAGCACATATTATGTCAAGATAATGGCACTAGCATTTGTCAGGCTTGCCTCTGACAATGTGTTTGTGCTCTAGTTTTTCCTCTATGTTTGTCTCACTTCCTGTCAACGCTCTTATTTTGGTTATTTCCTGTCTTTCTCCCTGAGCGCTGTTTCCCCTCAGCTGCGGCTGATTGGCACCTGGCCACACCTGGTGTCAATCAGCCCGCTCCTATTTGAACCTGTTTTGTCCTCCAGTCGAGGGCTGGATTATTGTATTGTATGGTCGCTCCTGTCGTGTTGGGTCGTTAGCTATATTTAGTAGCTGTTTATAGCTTACTGTCCTTTGTTCCCTGCTTCCAGTTTTGTTTGTTCATAGCCTAGTTCGTTATCTTCTAGCTCCCATGCTAGCTCTTTTTGTTTGTTATCCGCCTTGTGCGCGCTTTTTGTTTGTACGCTTTTGTTTGGTTTTGTTGTAGTGTGTACATTAAAACCATGTTTTCTCATTCAATGCCTGCCTCCTTCCTTGCATCTTGGGGTTTGTCACCAACAAACTCTGACAGCGTTTACTCAATTTAAGAATATTTTTCAACATATTGAGCAAAAAGGCCTTGTTTTTTTTCCTAACAAGAAAAGTGCACTTGCTATTCGTGAGAATGTACTTATTTAAAGGTATTTTGGGGTTCATTGAAGTTAGCTAATTTTACTTGTTTTGGAAAATCTTGACAAGACATTTTTTTTTTTGTTCAATTGGCAGATAATTTTGCTTATTTCAAATAAAATACCCCTCATTTATTTTTTCTTTTCTTGTTTTTGAACACTGACTTTTGTTTGCAGACTCTGGTGTGGATGAACTTGACTGGCCTGCACAGAGTCCTGACCTCAACCCGACAGAACACCTTTGGGATGCATTAAAGAGACTGAGAGCCAGGCTTTCTCGACCAACATCAATACCTCACCAATGCGCTTTTGTAAGAATGGTGGAAAATTCCTATAAACACACTCCGCAACCTTGTGGATGTCAGGTTTGTACCTGACAGTTTGGTCATGTTTTAGTTTTTCCTCTATGTTTGTCTCACTTCCTGTCAACGCTCTCATTTTGGTTATTTCCTGATTGTCTCCCTGAGTGCTGCTTCCCCTCAGCTGCGGCTGATTGGCACCTGGCCACACCTGGTGTCAATCAGCCAGCTGCTATTTAAACCTGCTTTGTCCTCCTCTCTGGGTTGGAGTATTGTCATGTCGTATAGTGTCATGTCGTTTCGTTGTATGCTGTAAGCTATAAGCCAGGGGTCACCAACGCGGTGCCCGATAGATAGCTCAGATAGCAGCACTTACCAGTGAGCTGCCTCTATTTTTTAAATTGTATTTATTTACTCGCAAGCTGGTCTCGCTTTGCTCGACATTTTTAATTCTAAGAGAGACTAAACTCAAATAGAATTTGAAAGTCCAAGAAAATATTTTAAAGACTTGGTCTTCACTTGTTTAAATAAATTGATTTATGTTTTTACTTTGCTTTTTATAACTTTCAAAAAGACAATTTTAGAGAAAAAATACAACCTTAAAAATGATTTTAGGATTTTTAAACACGTATACCTTTTTACCTTTTAAATTCCTTCCTCTTCTTTCCTGACAATTTAAATCAATGTTCGATTAAGTTTTTTTTTTTATTGTAAACAAAAATAAATAAATTTGAATTTAATTCTTCATTTTAGCTTCTACTTTTTTGACAAATAATATTTGTGAAATATTTCTTCAAACTTATTATGATTAAAATAATAAAAAAAATATTCTGGCAAATATAGAAAATCTTTAGAATCAAATTTAAATCTTATTTCAAAGTCTTTTAAAATGTTTCTTCTAAAAAATCTAGAAGAAATAATGATTTGTGTTTGTTAGAAATATAGATTGGTCCAATTTGTTGTATATTCTAACAAAATGCAGATTGGCTTTTAACCTATTTAAAACATGTCATCAAAATTTTAAAATTCATCTTAATCAGGAAAAATTACTAATGATATTCCATAAACTCTTTCTTAAATTTTTTTGAAAAGATTCGAATTAGCTAGTTTTTCCTCTTCTTTTTTTCGGTTGAATTTTGAATTTTAAAGAATCAAAATTGAAGATAAACTATGTTTCAAAATTAAATTTTCATTTTTTTCCCCGTTTTCACCTCTTTTAAACCTTTAAATTAAGTATTTTTTTCATCATTTATTCTCTACAAAAAAACCTACCGTAAAGAAAAAAAAAAATGTACGACGGAATGACAGACAGAAATACCAATTTTTTAAATTATAGCGACCCCTAAAAGGGAATAAGCGGTAGGAAATGGATGGATATATATATATATATATATATATATATATATATATATATATAAATATATATATATATATATATATATATGTAAATATATATATATATATATATATAAATATATATATATATATAAATATATATATATATATATATATATATATATATACATATATATATATATATATATATATACATCCATCCATCCATCCATTTTCTACCGCTTATTCCCTTTCGGGGTCGCGGGGGGCGCTGGCGCCTATCTCAGCTACAATCGGGCGGAAGGCGGGGTACACCCTGGACAAGTCGCCACCTCATCACAGGGCCAACACAGATAGACGGACAACATTCACACTCACATTCACACACTAGGGCCAATTTAGTGTTGCCAATCAACCTATCCCCAGGTGCATGTCTTTGGAAGTGGGAGGAAGCCGGAGTACCCGGAGGGAACCCACGCAGTCACGGGGAGAACATGCAAACTCCACACAGAAAGATCCCGAGCCTGGATTTGAACCCAGGACTGCAGGAACTTCGTATTGTGAGGCAGACGCACTAACCCCTCTGCCACCATATATATATATATATATATATATATATATATATCTTAATTGGATTATCCAGAGAATAGTGCTCGATACCGTGGTAGAGCGCAATATGTAGGTGTGGGAAAAATAGCAAGACTACTTTATCTCTACAGAACTGTTTCATGAGGGGGTTCCCTCAATCATCAGGAGATTTTAATGGAAGCATTCACATACAATGGTTTATATAGGGCACAGAGTGGGTGGGTACAGGCAGGCGTAGGGTGTGGTTATTGGCTCATGTGTTACCTAGGAGGTGTTTCCGTCTGTGGCGGCATGTTAAAATTATTTCACTGCGCTTGTTGAGGGATGACAGGTCTGGATGATATATAATAAACAGTTTCTCTTTTAAGTATAGGTTGCATCTTTTATTACCACTGTTGTAAGGTGTGCTGGATGCAAGAATTTGCCATGTTATTGAATATTGAACTTTAATGTCTTTGAGGTTCCAAATGTGCTTGCTGAGTTCTGTAGAATTCCGCAAAATCTGGTTTCTAAAGGAGGCCTTTTGATTATTCCATCTGGTTTTAAACGC
Source organism: Nerophis ophidion (assembly GCF_033978795.1). NCBI lineage: Eukaryota > Metazoa > Chordata > Actinopteri > Syngnathiformes > Syngnathidae > Nerophis > Nerophis ophidion. The sequence continues at coordinate 14,689,642 of NC_084633.1, read as the reverse complement.
TCCTTCGGTTAATCCTACGTACGTGTCAGATGTGCTAATATCCTTGCGTGTTACCTTTGCTTGGTAAACGACTGATGTCTGTAAGCACCCTCCATTGAGAGGGCAATCAGGTTTCTTGCGACAGTTACATTCATTATTGGTTTCAGAGTCGTTTAGTCTGGGGGCCGGCAGTCCTTTTGCAATTGCTTTGTTGTGGTTTGAAATGATTTGTTGTATGTTATTCATACAGCTGTAGCTCAATTTAATGTTGTTCTTGTTGAATAATAAATATATTTATTTATTAAAGGTATATTGAGCAAATTGGCTATTTCTGGCAATTTATTTAAGTGTGTATCAAACTGGTAGCCCTTCGCATTAATCAGTACCCAAGAAGTAGCTCTTGGTTTCAAAAAGGTTGGTGACCTATTCCCTGGATCCTGACTCCTGTTCCTCCTTCCTGGTTCGTGTTTTCCTTTTCTTATTTTTGAACATTAAAACCATGTTTTCCTGCTCAATGCCTGACACCATCTCTGCATCTTGGGGTTCGTCAACAACACGCTGAGACAGTGGACAGCCTTCCCAGAGAGGAATTGAAGCTGTAATAGCTACAAAGGTGGACCGACATCATATTGAACCCTATGGGTTAGGAATGGGATGGCACTTCAAGTTTACATGTCATTCAAGGCAGGTGGCCGAATTGGATGAATTTGACTTGCCTGCACAGAGTCTTGACCTGAACCTGGTAGAACACCTTTGGGATGAATTAGAACAGAGACTGAGAGCCCGGCCTTTCTCGACCAACATCAGTGTGTGACCACCCCAAATGCGCTTTCGGAAAAATGGTAGAAAATTCCTATAAACACACTCTGCAACCTTGTGAACAGCCTTCCCAAAAGAGTTGGAGCTGCAATAGCTGCAAAAGGTGGACCGACTTCATATTGAACCCTATTGGTTAGGAATGGAATGGCACTTCAAGTTCATATGTGATTCAAGGCAGGTGGCCGAATACTTTTGGCAAAATAGAGGTATGTATAGTCCATTTTCCTCCAACACGGCAGACAGGAAAGCGAGCCATGCATTTTTCTTTTGGGCATGCGGCAGAAAACAGTGCACATGTCAAACAGTGCAATGACTCAATCTCATTGGAATGGTTCAATTGAAAGAGGGCAAAAAGACAGAAAATTAACTCTGTCCAGCAGGATGAGTCATTTGAAATATCCTGTTCCTTCGCAGAGCTACCCCCTTTCAGTCGGCATTTTGGAAATGACTTTTTTTTCGTGGGCTCATACACACGCTGACACTTGCATTAGTGCTGAACGGGGAAAAAAAATGTTGACGCCCTGCACTGCAAAAACTGAAATCTAAGTAAGATTAAATATCTCAAAAAAGGGTGATATTTGCTTATTTTCTGTCTGATAAGATCAGTTTTCTCACTAAGCAGATTTTATGTTAGTGTTTTACTTGTTTTAAAGGGGAACATTATCACAATTTCAAAAGGGTTAAAAACAATAAAAATCAGTTCCCAGTGGCTTGTGGTATTTTTTGAAGTTTTTTTTCAAAATTTTACCGGTCCTGGAACATCCCTAAATAAAGCTTTAAAGTGCCTTATTTTAGCTATCTTCGAAACCACTATCCATTTCCCTGTGATGTCATACAGTGCTGCCAATACAAACAACATGGCGGTTACCACAGCAAGATATAGCGACATTAGCTCGGATTCAGACTCGGATTTCAGCGGCTTAAGCAATTCAACAGATTACGCATGTATTGAAACAGATGGTCGGAGTATGGAGGCAGATAGCGAAAACGAAATTGAAGAAGAAATTGAAGCTATTGAGCGAATAGCTATTGACGCTATTTGGCCATAGCGTGGGTGTACCTAATGAAGTGGCCCATAGCATGGCTGCCTTATTAGCATCGCCGGTAAAATGTGCGGACCAAACGATCAGGACTTTCGAATCTTGTGACACTGGAGCAACTTAAATCCGTCGATTGGGAAGTGTTTGTTTCGCATTAAATGTGGGTATCCAGTTTCAAATGTACATACAGCTAGCGTAAATATCATGTTAGCATCGATTAGCGTAGCATGTTAGCATCGATTAGCTGGCAGTCATGCCGTGACCAAATATGTCTGATTAGCACATAAGTCAACAACATCAACAAAACTCACCTTTGTGATTTCGTTGACTTAATCGTTGCAAATGCATCTGCAGGTTATCCATACATCTCTGTGCCATGTCTGTCTTAGCATCGCCGGTCAAATGTGAAGACACTCTGGTACATTCAATGGGGGTCTGGCGGCAGATTTCTTGCCAGTGGTGCAACTTGAGTCCCTCCCTGTTAGTGTTGTTACACCCTCCGACAACACACCCACGAGGCATGATGTCTCCAAGGTTCCCAAAAATAGTCGAAAAAACGGAAAATAACAGAGCTGAGACCCGGTGTTTGTAATGTGTTGAAAATGAAAATGGCGAGTTTACGTCAAGTTCTGACGTCATCGCTAAAAGAGCGATAAACAGAAAGGACTTTAATTTGCCAAAATTCAACCATTTAGAGTTCGGAAAACGGTTAAAAAAAAAAAAGGTATTTTTTCTGCAACATCAAGGTATATATTGACGCTTGCATAGGTTTGGTGATAATGTTCCCCTTTAAGGGTTTTGGTCCTAAATGATCTCAGTAAGATATTACAGCTTGTTGCTGAGATCTGATGACCTATATTGAGTAAAACATGCTTGAAACTAGAATATCAACTGTTGCAAAGCTGTGTCATCAACACTCATATAAAACTATACGTATAAAACTACTTTTTTAAGGGGAACATTATCACCAGACCTATGTAAGCGTCAATATATACCTTGATGGTGCAGAAAATAGACCATACATTTTCTTTACCGATTTCCGAACTCTAAATGGGTGAATTTTGGCGAATTAAACGCCTTTCTGTTTATTGCTCTGGTGGCGGTGACGTCAGAACGTGACGTCACCGAGGTAATACAGCCGCCATTTTCATGTTCTACACATTACAAACACCGGGTCTCAGCTCTGTTATTTTCCGTTTTTTCGACAATTTTTTGGAACCTTGGAGACATCATGCCTCGTGGGTGTGTTGTCGGAGGGTATAACAACACTAACTGGGAGGGATTCAAGTTGCACCACTGGCCCGAAGATGCGAAAGTAGACATTTTACCGGCGATGACAGACATGGCACAGAGATGTATGGATAACCTGCAGATGCATTTGCAACGATAAAGTCAACGAAATCACAAAGGTCAGTTTTGTTGTTGACTTATGTGCTAATCAGACTATTTGGTTGTGGCGTGACTGCCAGCTAATCGTTGCTAACATGCTACGCTAATCGATGCTAACATGCTAAAATGGGGCGGCATAGCTCGGTTGGTAGAGTGGCTGTGCCAGCAACTTGAGGGTTGCACGTTCGATTCCCGCTTGTGCCATCCTAGTCACTGCCGTTGTGTCCTTGGGCAAGACATTTTACCCACCTGCTCCCAGTGCCACCCACACTGGTTTAAATGTAACTTAGAAATTGGGTGTCACTATGTAAAGCGCTTTGAGTCACTAGAGAAAAGCGCTAAATATACTTCACTTCACTTCATGCTATTTACCGGCGATGACAGACATGGCACAGAGATGTATGGATAACCTGCAGATGCATTTGCAATGATAAAGTCAACGAAATCACGAAGGTGAGTTTCGTTGATTTTGACTTATGTGCTAATCAGACATATTTGGTCGCGGTGTGACTGCCAGCTAATCGATGCTAACATGCTATTTACCGGCGGTGCTAAAGCAGACATGGCACAGAGATGTATGGATAACCTGCAGATGCATTTGCAACTATATGACGTTTCCTTCCACCCACATTTAATGCGAAAAAAACACTTACCAATCGAAGGATTTAAGTTGCTCCAGTGTCACAAGATGCGAAAGTCCTGATCGTTTGGTCCGCACATTTTTCCGGCGATGCTAACGCAGCTAATCGGCCATGCTATGGCTATGAATAGCGTCAATAGCTATTCGCTCAATAGCTTCAGTTTCTTCTTCAATACTTTCATACTCCAACCATCCGTTTCAATACATGCGTAATCTGTTGAATCGCTTAAGTCGCTGAAATCCGAGTCTGAATCCGAGCTAATGTCGCTATATCTTGCTGTGGTATTCCCATTGTTTGTTTACATTGGCAGCACTGTATGACGTCACAGGAAAATGGATAGTGGTTTCGAAGATAGCGAAAATAAGGCACTTTAAAGCTTTATTTAGGGATATTCCTGGACCGGTAAAAAATTTAAAAAAACTTCAAAAAATACAACAAGCCAGTGGGAACTGATTTTTATTGTTTTCAACCCTTTTGAAATTGTGATAATGTTCCCTTTGGAAATAGAAATCATGATGCCGAGCGCATATCCTTATGTCAAGATAATGGCACTAGCATTTACTTCATTTAAGAATGTGTTACAACATATTCAGCAAAAAGGTCTAATTTGTTTTTCTACCAAGAAAAGTGCACTTGTTATTAGCGAGAATATACTTATTTTAAGGTATTTTTGGGTTCATTGAGGTTAGCTAATTTGACTTGTTGGGTAAAGTGAAGTGAAGTGAATTATATTTATATAGCGCTTTTCTCTAGTGACTCAAAGCGCTTTACATAGTGAAACCCAATATCTAAGTTACATTTAAACCAGTGTGGGTGGCACTGGGAGCAGGTGGGTAAAGTCTCTTGCCCAAGGACACAACGGCAGTGACTAGGATGGCGGAAGCGGGAATCGAACCTGCAACCCTCAAGTTGCTGGCACGGCCGCCCTACCAACCGAGCTATCCCGCCCTTGGTTTTACCATTTTTTTTCTGCGTAATTTACTTCCCCAAACTTTAAACATTGATGTAAAGTATTTTATTCAAACTAAAACGGATAATGTAATTTTCTTGTTCAAATTTAATAAGGCTGAGGGAAAAAAAAATAAAAATAAATTGTGGTAGAACCCAGTCTACTCCTAAAAAAATTAAAATAAATACTAAAAGTCTTGACAAGCCGAATTTTCTTGTTCTATTGGCAGATAATTTTCCTTAGTTCAAGTAAAATACCCCTCATTTTTGTATTTTGTCTTCTTGTTTTTGAACACCGACTTTTTGCAGTGGGCAAGTCCGCTCACGTGTACGGCGCTCTGTTTTACACGACAAGCTCAATCCGAGTTGGTGTGAACACGGCGCCGATAGGAGCTACACAGATAGCGAGATAGCAGCGGCAGGGAGAGATAGCAGTTAGATGAATAAAACATCTCGAGAGCTCTCATGTCGCTCTTTGATTCGAAAAAAAAAACAAAAAAAAAACTGCTGCATCTCGGCTTCCCTGCTTTTGCGCGGACGGCACAATCAAGGCGAGGGGGGAAATCTCTTCAAACAAGAGCTAGATTTCCCACAGGGTGATCACGGCAAACACTCCGCCCGCCGCTCACCTCGGAAATGCCGGAAAAAGGAGCATCTGTTGTCTCAGGGGCTGACCTCCGGCTGCCTGGACTCGAGACACCCCGGTCACTAATTGAAACATCTAACACGTGGCTCTGATGGTGCCGGCTTATGTTATTTTTCTAGGAATAATGAGGGAAGAAAAAAAAGTTGGTTAAAGGGGCCTTTATAAGCGGCTTTGTGGGCTTAATGATTCATTTGCTTCAGTAACAATAATGAAACACCCACTTGCAGCATAACCCATATTTCTCTCTGATTGCTACCTAGCAACCCTTTGTTGGGCACCAGGAAAGTCTTAAAAAACATGCCATAGTGAAACAATGAGGGAAATTAGTCTATACTCTCGCCAGGGTCCTTGAGGGTCAGTCTACATGTGCTTTGTGGACTTGGAGAAGGCATTCGACCGCGTGTACCCTCTGGGGGATTCCTGTGGGGAGAGATCAGAGAGTATGGGGTATCGGACTGTCTGATTGGGGCGGTTACAGCTTGGTCCGCATAGCCGGCAGTAAGTCCGACCTGTTTCCAGTGAGGGATGGACTCCGCCAAGGCTGTCCTTTGTCCCCGATTCCGTTCATAACTTTTATGGACAGAATTTCTAGGCGCAGTCAAGGCGTTGAGGGGATCTGGTTTGGTGGCTGCATCGTTAGGTCTCTGCTTTTTGCAGATGATGTGGTCCTGATTGCTTCATCTGGCCAGGATCTTCAGCTCTCACTGAATCGGTTCGCCGCCGAGTGTGAAGTGACTGGGATGGGAATCAGCACCTACAAGTCCGAGTCCATGGTTCTCGCCCGGAAAAGGGTGGAGTGCCATCTCCGGGTTGGGGAAGAGATCTTGCCCCAAGTGGAAGAGTTCAAGTGCCTTGGAGTCTTGTTCACGAGTAAGAGAAGAATTGAGATCGACAGGCGTCTTCAGTAATGCGGACGCTGTATTGATCCGTTGTGGCGAAGAAGGAGCTGAGCCGGAAGGCAATGATCTCAATTTATCGGTCGATCTCCTTTCCTATTCTCACCTATGGTCATGAGCTTTGGGTTGTGACCGAAAGAACAAGATCACGGGTACAAGCGGCCGAAATGAGTTTTCTCCGCCGGGTGGCGGGGCTCTCCCTTAGAGATAGGGTGAGAAGCTCTGCCTTCCGGGAGGAGCTCAAAGTAAAACCGCTGCTCCTCCACATTGAGAGGAGCCAGATGAGGTGGTTCTCGCATCTGGTCAGGATCTTCAGCTCTCACTGGATCGGTTTGCCGCAAAGTGTGAAGCGACTGGGATGGGAATCAGCACCTCCAAGTCCGAGTCCATGGTTCTCGCCCGGAAAAAGGTGGATAGCCATCTCCGGGTTGGGGAGAAGATGTTGCCCCAAGTGGAAGAGTTCAAGTGCCTTGGAGTCTTGTTCACGAGTAAGAGAAGAATTGAGATCGACAGGCGTCTTCAGTAATGCGGACGCTTTATTGATCCGTTGTGGTGAAGAAGGAGCTGAGTCGGAACGCAAAGATCTCAATTTATTGGTCGATCTACTTTCCCATCCTCACCTATGGTCATGAGCTTTGGGTTGTGACCGAAAGAACAAGATCACGGGTACAAGCGGCCGAAATGAGTTTTCTCCGCCAGGTAGCAGGGCTCTCCCTTAGAGAAAGGGTGAGAAACTCTGCCACCTGGGAGGAGCTCAAAGTAAAGCCACTGCTCCTTCACATGGTTAGGAGCCAGATGAGGTGGTTCGGGCATCTGGTCAGGACGCCACCCAAACGCCTCCCTTGGGAGGTGGAGAGTAAGGCACGTCCGGCCGATAGGAGGCCACGGGGGAGACCCAGGACACTTTGAGAAGACTATGTCTTCCGGTGAAATGTATCCTCTGCATTTTAACCCATCCCCTTGTTCACCCCCTGGGATGTGAGGGGAGCAGTGAGCAGCAGCAGTGGCCACGCCCAGGAATAATCTTTGGTGGTTTAACCCCCAATTCCAACCCTTGATGCTGAGTGCCAAGCAGCATATGTATATATATATATATATATATATGTATATATATATATATATGTGTATATGTATGTATATATATATATATATATATATATATATATATATATATATATACATATACATATATACATATATATATATATATATATATATATATATATATATATATATATATATACATATACATATATACATATATATACATATATACATATATATATATATATATATATATATATATATATATATATACATACATATAATATATATTTTTTTAATAAAACAAAGAACCAATGGCCTAAAATATACACATTAGTGTACCAAAGACAAACAATAAGTGACAAAAAAGTACCATCCATCCATTTCTTACTCCTTGTCCCATAATCAATAAAATCGTCAATAATCAGTAAAACCATTCATAACATTAGCTACATTAAGTATTTCATTATTGAATAAATGAATCATTGTACACCGATTGTACATCAATTCATTGGGGTAAAGGGATTTTTATTCCTTTGCTACTACTACAAACTATACATAGTATCTATCCATCTATTTGCATATAAATCACAACGGGCTTTAAAAGTGTAATTCACTGCATTTAGTTTAGATAATAATGAGCCATTATTATTATTGGGAGGTGGAGAGTAGGGCACGTCCGGCTGACAGGAGGCCACGGGGGAGACCCAGGACACTTTGAGAAGACTATGTCTTCCGGTGAAATGTGTCCTCTGCATTTTAACCCATCCCCTTGTTCACCCCCTGGGATGTGAGGGGAGCAGTGAGCAGCAGCAGTGGCCACGCCCAGGAATAATTTTTGGTGGTTTAACCCCCAATTCCAACCCTTGATGCTGAGTGCCAAGCAGCATATGTATATATATATATATATATATATATATATATATACATACATATATATATATATATATATATATATATATATATATATATATATATATATATATATATATATATGTATGTATATATATGTATGTATATATATGTATGTATATATATATGTATATATGTATGTATATGTGTATGTATATATATATGTATGTATACATATATATATATATATATATATATATATATATATATATATATATATATATATGTATGTATATATGTATGTATATATATGTATATATGTATGTATATATGTATGTATATATATATGTATGTATATATATATGTGTATATGTATATATATATATATATATATATATATATATATATATATATATATATATATATATATACATACATATAATATTTTTTTTTTAATAAAACAAAGAACCAATGGCCTAAAATATACACATTAGTGTACCAAAGACAAACAATAAGTGACAAAAAAGTACCATCCATCCATTTCTTACTCCTTGTCCCATAATCAATAAAATCGTCAATAATCAGTAAAACCATTCATAACATTAGCTACATTAAGTATTTCATTATTGAATAAATGAATCATTGTACACCAATTGTACATCAATTCATTAGGGTAAAGGGATTTGTATTCCTTTGTTACTACTACAAACTATACATAGTATCTGTCCACCTATTTGCATATAAATCGCAATGGGCTTTAAAAGTGTAATTCACTGCATTTACTTTAGATAATAATGAGCCATTAATTGGAATATGGAATACTTTATATTTTTTTAAACTATTAAATTAACCTAAAATTTGACTTATTTTATCTTTGTGGAAAATATTGGACACAATGTGTTGTCAAGCTTATGAGATGTGATGAAAGTGTAAGCCACCGTGACACTATTGTTCATTTTTTAAATGTTTATTTTTTATAAATGGCTATGATGATAATGTCAAAGAGGGATTCATAATATCTATGTTGGAATTCTTATTAATATTGATACTGTCGTTGATATTATTCTTTTTTTTTTACTACTTTTGGATTGTTTTGTGTCATGTTTGTGTGTCTTCTCAATTGATTGCTATTCTGAATGTTGTTGGGCCGGGTTTGGTTCTGGAATTGGTATTGTATTATTATGGAATTATTGTGTGTTATTTTGATTGCTACAAAAACAGACAGAGAGTTAATAAAAAGTGTTTTGCTCTTTAACTAATTTGCTTTATTTTCCTGGATATATGATTAGTTGGCTTAATGTTTCATTACACTATGTCCCACAATGCCCAAACCAACTGGATTAGACATTCATGATTTTTTTGATACAATTTAAACATAACCTCAAATTAAGTCATCATATATCCAGAAAATACAGCAAATTAATATCAGTTTAGCCTTTATTTGAAGGGACAATGCACAGAAATATTGAACTCAAAGACAGATATGTTCTGCACCAGATTATAGCTAAATAGCTCATTTCCATCTGCAGTCCCTGGTTACCTAAATTAAAGTCATACAAAAATCATGCAATACAATTATAAAAGATACAATTATACTATAGCATGTCATAAAATAAAGAAAAATCATAAAATGCCCTTTCATTGACATGAACTTATTATACAATATAACCACACCTCTCCTTTACATCATAACACATAGACCAGGGGTCACCAACGCAGTGCACTTACCAGTGAGCTGCCTCTATTTTTTAAATTTGATTTATTTACTAGCAAACTGGTCTCGCATTGATCGACATTTTTAAATCTAAGAGAGACAAAATTCAAATAGAATTTTGTCTTCACTTGTTTAAAAAAATTCATACATTTTTTTACTTTGCTTCTTATAACTTTCAGAAAACAATTTTAGAGGAAAATACAACCTTAAAAATGATTTTAGGATTTTTAAACACATATACCTTTTTACCTTTTAAATTCCTTCCTCTTCTTTCCTGACAATTTAAATCAATGTTCAAGTAAATTATTTTTTTTTTTATTGTTAAGAATAATAACTACATTTTGATTTAATTCTTCATTTTAGCTTCTGTTTTTTTGACGAAGAATATTTGTGAAATATTTCTTCAAACTTATTATGATTAAAATTTCAAAAAATATTCTGGCAAATATAGAAAATCCGTAGAATCAAATTTAAATCTTTTTTTTTTTAATTTTTGTTCTGGAAAATCTAGAAGAAATAATAATGTTTTGTCTTTGTTAGAAATAGAGCTTGGTCGAATTTTTTATATATTCTAACAAAGTGCAGATTGGATTTCAAACCATGTCATCAAAATTCCAAAATTAATCTTAATCAGGAAAAATTACTAATGATGTTCCATAAATTATTTTTTTTATTTTTTTCAAAAAGATTCGAATTAGCTAGTTTTTCTATTCATTTTTTTGGGTTGAATTTTGCATTTTAAAGAGTCGAAATTGAAGATGAACTATGTTTCAAAATTGTATTTTCATTTTTTTCGTGTTTTTTTCTCTTTTAAACCGTTCAATGAAGTGTTTTTTTCATCATTTATTCTCTACAAAAAACCTTCCGTAAAAGGAAAAAAAATGTACTACGGAATGACGGACAGAAATACCCATTTTTTTAATATATATAGATTTATTTATTAAAAGTAAATTGAGCAAATGGGCTATTTCTGGCAATTTATTTAAGTGTGTATCAAACTGGTAGCCCTTCGCATTAATCAGTACCCAAGAAGTAGCTCTTGGTTTCAAAAAGGTTGGTGACCTCTGACACAGACAATACATGCTCTTATCCTCTTTTGTAAAAACAACCATGATTTTAACACACACACACACATACCTGAACAGGTGGTGCATTTAGGCCACACCCCGTTTTTGAATAGTTGTTACAATTCTTGACTTTAAAATCCAACTATAACTTACGTTGAAACATATTGTTAAGATATTTAGTTATTCATTAAATCGAATGACCCAAATATGATTTCTTGCCCTGTAGCCATTAAGCATGCAAACGTGGCTGCAAACGAGTGCCAATCAAGACAAGTCTTTGTCATTTCAGTCACTTACCCAAATCTTTGGATCCTTGACTCTCGCTGGCCAGCTCGCCCATTCTCACCAGCGCGTCAAAGTAGCCTTTGGCTGCAAATGTCACATCTGCACGAAAAGAAAAGAAAAAAAAAAGGAGGAATAAAGCTAAAGCGCAGCATGCTTGTCGAGTTAAAAGGTCTCTCTCCGCAAGACACGAACACAGCCATTTATTTTACTCCTCCATCTTTTGCAGGTAGTGGATCGCAGCTTCTAATCAGGCAGAAATAAACAACTACTGATTACCGGAATATCTGTGATTGCAAAAGAGATAATTATTCCCTGACGTGGGGGGCGGGGGGGGAGTAACACGTGTTGTTATCTTCTCCTTTGTAATCAGAATCAATAATTACAAAGATAGAAATTTTGAGGGAATAAATTGGCAAAAATGCAATAATTGGAGATGGGAAAACTCCTTGTGTATAACAAAGTAAAAAAAAAAAACAACAACAACAAAAAATAATCTGGAGGGCGTGGTAAAGTGGAAATAAGAAATGTAGTTTTTGCCCACATGGTCCAGTACAAAAACCCAGAACCAGTGAAGTTGGAATGTTGTGTAATTCGTAAGTAAAAATAGAATACAATGGTTTGCAAATCCTTTTCAACTTATATTCATTTGAATAGACTGCAAAGACCAGATACTTCATGTTCAAACTGAGAAAAAATTTTTTTTTGCAAATAATCAATAACATAGAATTTAATGGCAGCAACACATTGGCACGGCGGCATTTTTACCACTGTGTTACATGGCCTTTCCTTTTAACAACACCCAGTAAATGTTTGGGAACTGAGGAGACCAATTTTGTGTACAGCTTAAGTCAATGGTAGACAGGTCTGGACTACAGACAGGCCAGTCTAGTACCCGCACTCTTTTACTATGACGCCACACTGTTGTAACACCTGGCTTGGCATTGTCTTGCTTGAATAAGCAGGGGCGTCAATGAAAACGTTGCCTGGATGGCAACATATGTTGCTCCAAAACCTGTATGTACCTTTCAGCATTAATGGTGCCTTCACAGATGTGTAAGTTACCCATGCCTTGGACACTAATACACCCCCAAACTATCACAGATGCTGGCTTATGAACTTTGCGCCTATATCAATCTAGATGGTTCTTTTCTTCTTTGTTCCGGAGGACACGACGTCCACAGTTTCCCCCCCAAAAATTGAAATGTGGACTTGTAAACACTTTTCCACTTTGCATCAGTCTCTCTTAGATGAGCTCGGGGCCAGTGAAGCCGGCAGCGTTTCTGGGTGTTGTTGATAAATTGCTTTCGCTTTGCATAGTAGAGTTTTCACTTGCACTTACAGATGTAGCGACCAACTGTAGTTACTGACAGTGGTTTTCTAAAGTGCTCCTGAGCCCATGCGGCGATATCCTTTAAACTCTGATGTCAGTTTTTGATGCAGTACCACCTGAGGGATCCAAAGTCACGGGCATTCAATGTTGGTTTTCGTTCACAGTTTCTAAAAAAAAAAAATGAAATGTGGACTTGTCCGACCACAGAATACTTGTCCACTTTGCATCAGTCTCTCTTAGATGAGCTTGGGCCCAGTGAAGCTTGCAGCGTTTCTGGGTGTTGTTGATAAATGGCTATCGCTTTGCATAGTAGAGTTTTAACTTGCACTTACAGATGTAGCGACCAACTGTAGTTACTGACAGTGGTTTTCTGAAGTGCTCCTGAGCCCATGCGGCAATATCCTTTAAACACTGACGTCAGTTTTTGATGCAGTAACGCCTAAGGGATCCAAGGTCATGGGCATTCAATGTTGGTTTTCGGCCACAGTTTCCCCAAAAAAATTGAAATGTGGACTTGTCGGGCCACAGAACACTTTTCCACTTTGCATCAGTCTCTCTTAGATGAGCTCGGCCCCAGTGAAGCCGGAAGCGTTTCTGGGTGTTGTTGATAAATGGCTTTCGCTTTGCATAGTAGAGTTTTCACTTGCACTTACAGATGTAGCGACCAACTGTAGTTACTGACAGTGGTTTTCTGAAGTGCTCCTGAGCCCATGCGGCAATATCCTTTAAACACTGATGTCAGTTTTTGATGCAGAACCGCCTAAGGGATCCAAGGTCATGGGCGTTCAATGTTGGTTTTCGGCCACAGTTTCCCCCCAAAAATTGAAATGTGGACTTGTCGGGCCACAGAACACTTTTCCACTTTGCATCAGTCTCTCTTAGATGAGCTCGGCCCCAGTGAAGCCGGAAGCGTTTCTGGGTGTTGTTGATAAATGGCTTTCGCTTTGCATAGTAGAGTTTTCACTTGCACTTACAGATGTAGCGACCAACTGTAGTTACTGACAGTGGTTTTCTGAAGTGCTCCTGAGCCCAGGCGGAGATATCCTTTAAACAATGATGTCAGTTTTTGATGCAGTACCGCCTGAGGGATCCAAGGTCATTGGCATTCAATGTTGTTTTTCGGCCACAGTTTCCCCCAAAAAATTGAAATGTGGACTTGTTGGACCACAGAACACTTTTCCACTTTGCATCAGTCTCTCTTAGATGAGCTCGGTCCCAGTGAAGCCGGCAGCCTTTTTGGGTGTTGTTGATAAATGGCTTTCGCTTTGCATAGTATAGTTTTCACTTGCACTTACAAATTTAACGACCAACTGTTGTAACTGACAGTGGTTTTCTGAAGTGCTCCTGAGCCCATGCGGCGATATCCTTTAAACACTGATATCAGTTTTTGATGCAGTACCGCCTGAGGGATCCAAGGTCACAGGCATTCAAGCTTGGTTTTCAGCCTTGCTACTTGCGTGCAGCGATTACTCCAGATTCTCTGAACCTTTTGATGATATTACGGACCGTAGATGGTGAAATCCCCTGAGCACTTCTTGGAAGCTGCTTTTTATAGCCAATCATGGCACCCACCTGTTCCCAATGAGCCTGTTCACCTGTGGGATGTTCCAAATAAGTGTTTGATGAGCATTCCTCAACTTTCTCAGTCTTTTTTGCCACTTGTGCCAGCTTTTTTGAACCATTTTGCAGGCATCAAATTAAAACTGAGCTAATATTTGCAAAAAAAGACAACGTTTTCCAGTATCTTGTCTTTGCAGTCCATTCAATTGAATGTAGGTTGAAATGGGATGTTTTATAAGTGATAAAAAATGCCACTACTGTTATTTCTTATTAACTCCATTAGTAAGTTCCCACCAGCTGTTGTTGGCAATATTTTTTGGGCCGACACTAATTAGAAACCCCTGTGGTTCGTTGTAGAACACACTCCCGGTGACTGGAGGGTTGAGTAGACGCGCTAATTGTAGCATTTGTATTTTGGAGCGTGTCCTTTTTTTTTAGGGGCGTATAATTGATATGATACAATATTTACAAAACACAATAATAAACTTTATTTTATCCATCTCACTTTCCATGTCTTTCAAAACCACACCATCACGTAGAGCAGGGGTGTCCAAAATGCGGCCCTCAGCTAATCGTTTACTGGCCCGCCACACATTCTGCGAAAATTGCAAAATTGATAGTATTGCAAAAATAAAAAATAAACATTTAAAAAAAGTGGAATGAGGTGAAATCTAATGAGGAAAAAGTGGCAATGTTGACACAAAGCTGCCATGCAGGCAGTTTTTTTTCCCCCTCTTGTCTTTATTTTCTTTTTTTTCCATGGCTCCAAAAAAAAAAGGACGAACAAATCTATTAATTAATTATTACTTAAAAATCACTCACTTTAAAATGTTTTATGTGGAAAAAAATATTGCATATGTTGTGTGGTTGCCATATAAAAAACATCAAAGTTTTCACAAGAGCATAAAACAAACAAAATCATAGTTCAAACTTAAAACCGACAGATATATCGGAAGTTGATCTTGAAATTTAAGTGTTAAAAGTAAAAAATGAATAAAAAATAAAAATGCATCACTTTATGAGTGGGGAAATTTCGGATCTCAAATATATTTGGTAGGATTTTATTTACTTTTCACTGTGATTACTCAAAAATATTAAATAACTAAAATCAATGGCGTCCTGCATTATTTAGCAATTTGAGGGCTTCAATTGCTAAATGAAAGAACTCTCCTGAAAAAATCAATAAAGTACTATCTATCTATCTAAATACTGCATATTTCAGTTTTACTATAAAAAACAAAGTTGTTTTTGACGGAAAAGGCATAAAACCGTATCTGTTTTTCTTTATATCAACCTCAAGATGATATAGAGATTTACTGTAAGCATTAAATAAAAAATAATAATAATAATTTGACTTATTTTTAACATTTTAGTGACTGAGACCCTTTATGCTCCCCAGGAGCCCTAAGGATTAAAAAAAAAAAAAATCCATGTATTTTGCTATGGTTTGAAAATGGAAAATATCAAAAAGGCCCCCGCATGCTTAAATTTTTCCGTGTGCGGCCCTCTGTGGAGAAAGTTTGGACACCCCTGACGTAGAGAGACGTTCCGAGCTCAGTGCTTTTTTTTACAACGGATAACATCTTGTTTTGACACGTGTTATCACACCCCGCATGATCCGGGATGTCGTGCATGCTCGAAAAAAGTTTGGGATGTTTGCAGGTGGGACAGGGATTTACTACATGGAAGAGATGCAACGATTATAGTTGTTGACTTTACTGTGATAGTCTAAGTCTGCTGGTCTAACATAACCAGAAATCATGATCATAATTAAAATATACAATTACTTTTGTACTTACTTTCCTGAAATATCGAAAAGTATTCATAGTCTCTTCATGTCATGTTATGCTCCTTCCCAGTGCTGTTGTTTTTAGTTTTAGTTTATATCCAATCAGAATTAAGCTATCTTATGTTGCCATGCTGTACCAAATCTGCCCGAGGCCTTCAGAATCAACTGTAAGCGATCAGGGACATACAGTTGATAGATAATTGAGGTCGCCAATCCGATCACGAGTTGTTGTCAGTAAGACCTTCTAGCTGGGACTGTTAGCGGATGAATTTCAGAACACATACAGTTGATGGACAGTGGCGATAGCCAATCAGATCACAAGTTGTCGACAGTAGCCTATCTAGATAACCGGATGTTAACGAGACTGTGATTGGATACTCACTTGTCATTCCAAAGTGAGTATCCGATCACAAGTTGCAATTTAGCAGTAAGTGTTGTGCAGTAGTCAGACCAAGATAACAGAGTAGGAGAACAAAACCTTGATTAGGTGGCAGATATATATTTGCAAGGGCCATTTTCAAGAAGGATATTTAAAGGCCTACTGAAATGAGATTTTCTTATTCAAACGGGGATAGCAGGTCCATTCTATGTGTCATACTTGATCATTTCGCGATATTGCCATATTTTTGCTGAAAGGATTTAGTAGAAAACATCGACGATAAAGTTCGCCACTTTTGGTCGCTGATAAAAAAGCCTTGCCTTTGCCGGAAGTAGCAGACGATGTGCGCGTGACGTCACGGGTTGTGGAGCTCCTCACATCTGAACATTGTTTACAATCATGGCCAGCAGCAGCTAGAGCTATTTGGACCGAGAAAGCGACGATTTACCCATTAATTTGACCGAGGATGAAAGATTCGTGGATGAGGAAATTTAGAGGGAAGGACTAGAAAAAAATAAAAAAAATAAAAGGGCGATTGCAGTGGGAGCGATTCAGATGTTATAAGACACATTTACTAGGATAATTCTGGGAAATCCCTTATCTGCCTATTGTGTTGCTAGTGTTTTAGTGAGTTAAATAACACCTGAAAGTTGGAGGGGTGTGGCCACGGGTGTGTTGACGCCAGAGTCTCTGAGGGAAGTCACGCAGCTGCAGGAGGACGCTGGCTCGGCTGATCTCCGGTAAGAGCCGACTTATTACCACAATTTTCTCACCGAAAACTGCCGGTTGACATGTAGTCGGGATCCATGTTCGCTTGACCGTTCTGATCCATAGTAAAGCTTCACCTCCGGGAATTTTAAACAAGGAAACATTGTGTGTTTGTGTGGCTTAAGCTCAGCTGCTCTGGCGATGAAATTGGGAAATGCTCGCCATTTCCACTCAACGAGGGGTACCAATAGCTTATGCATTGTCGAATAGGTTCTACAAATTGTGAGTTCAAATACTTTATTTTTTCACTTTTAAAATATATTTTTTTGCATTTTTGACAGCACCACATAAGAGATGTTTTAATTGCTGATGCGTTTTAATCGCTTTTTAAATGGGCCAGAAAATAACCCGTTTTGTACACTGTTGATGTGGTTCAATGCTCAGTCGTGCTTGAATGTGAATAGTAAGGTATTTCTCCAGCAATGTTCATATGGTGACATAATTATGCTATTTTGAGAGGTAATAATCGGACATCACTGAAGGCCTAGGTGGGAAACGCACGGCCCACCACTGATCTAAGTAATAATCTCGGTTTCACGACTAACGATTAGCACGATTATTATGCATCGATTAATTTCACAACAAAAAATGGATAAAATCACGGACATTCCTTAAAGATTGTGTGTTATTTATGTTTCATTACTATTGGGATTTTTTCACATATAAATAAACAGTTCTCAAATATTACAATAACAGTACAATTTTAATGGAAATATTACAATAACAGTACCATTTTAATGGAAATATTAGAATAACAGTACAAAATGCTACATGTAAACACAAAGTACACTATGTTGCCAAAAGTATTTGGCCACCCATTCAAATGATCAGCATTAGGGTGTGGGGTTGTTTTTCATGAGCTGGGCTTGGTCCCTAAGTTCCAGTGAAAGTAACTTTGAAAGCTCCAGGATACCAAAATATTTTGGACAATTACATGATCCCAACCTTGTGGGAACAGTTTGGAGCGGGCCCCTTCCTCTCCCAATATGACGGACTCTGGTGTGGATTAACTTGACTGGCCTGCACAGAGTCCTGACCTGAACCCGATAGAGCACATTTGGGATGAATTAGAACGGAGATTGAGAGCCAGGCCTTCTCGACAAACATCAGTGTGTTACTTTACCAACGCGCTTTTGGAAGAATGGAGGAAAATTCCTATGAACACACTCCGCAACCTTGTGGACAGCCTTCCCAGAAGAGTTGAAGCTGTAATAGCTGCAAAAATGACTATAACCTGGCCAAATTAAATGTAAAAACCAATAAATCGCTGCGGGCTTCACGGTGGGAGAGGGGTTAGTGCGTCTGCCTCACAATACGAAGTTCCTGCAGTCCTGGGTTCAAATCCAGGCTCGGGATCTTTCTGTGTGGAGTTTGCATGTTCTCCCCGTGAATGCGTGGGTTCCCTCCGGGTACTCCGGCTTCCTCCCACTTCCAAAGACATGCACCTGGGGATAGGTTGATTGGCAACACTAAATTGGCCCTAGTGTGTGAATGTGAGTGTGAATGTTGTCTGTCTATCTGTGTTGGCCCTGCGATGAGGTGGCGACTTGTCCAGGGTGTACCCTGCCTTCCGCCCGATTGTACCTGAGATAGGCGCCAGCGCCCCCCGCGACCCCGAAAGGGAATAAGCGGTAGAAAATGGATGGATGGATGGAATAAATCGCTGCATCTCGACTACATGGTCGCTGGTGGTCAGAGCTGGTAAGTGAATCCAAAAGCACCCTGATGATTTTAATCCATGAAGGAAAAAACAAACAAACCGGGAAGCGCTTATCTGTTTCTCCACCGCGGATATAAATAAACCTCAGCTTCTGTTCACATGAACTGTTCGGGCCAATCAGAACATCTCCCCTGCGAGGTTTGAGCGGCGTACGTCGACCCACACTGGGCCTCGGTGGCATTTTGGACACTGCCTGAAGACACCTGCAAGGTGAGTGACATCTTGTCCATCGATAGCCCGAGGGGAAGTGGTGCACACACGCACACACACAACATTACTCCATGTTATATTCCACTCTTGCGAATGTTAGCCAACCCGATTATAAAACCACCACTCGGGAGACACAGGCGCTGAGATAGATAGCTGATGATTTATGAAGTCTTTTATTTGACCTGGATTAGTGACAGGCAATATGGCTTGAAATCTATATTGTGATGTATGTTGCAGCCTCCTGCGATAACTATGTGTATAAATCACTGTATTTTATTTGGTAAATAGATGATAAAAAAAATAAAAAATAAAAACTGGTTACAAAAGCTCCTAATTTGGCTGCTGTTGTATGAATTATTGCATCATTTAAAGTTGCATTGTCTAAAGCAGGGGGATAAGGATAGGATAGGATCACGGGAGAATAACTTAAAAATAAAGATAGATCTTGGGCTCAGAGAAGCCGGCGGCGTTTCTGGATGTTGTTGATAAATGGCTTTCGCTTTGCATAGTAGAGCTTTAACTTGCACTTATAGATGTAGCGACAAACTGTATATAGTGACAGTGGTTTTCTGAAGTGTTCCTGAGCCCATGTGGTGATATCCTTTAGAGATTGATGTCGTTTTTTTATACAGATACGTCTGAGGGATCGAAGGTCACGGTCGTTCAATGTTGGTTTCCGGCCATGCCGCTTACGTGGAGTGATTTCTCCAGATTCTCTGAACCTTTTGATGATATTATGGACCGTAGATGTTGAAATCCCTAAATTAACTATGTGTATAAATCACTGTATTTTATTTGGTAAATAGATGATAAAAAAAAAATAAAAAATAAAAACTGGTTACAAAAGCTCCTAATTTGGCTGCTGTTGTATGAATTATTGCATCATTTAAAGTTGCATTGTCTAAAGCAGGGGGATAAGGATAGGATAGGATCACGGGAGAATAACTTAAAAATAAAGACAGAGATAAAGACAGTTCTCGGGCTCAGAGAAGCCGGCGGCGTTTCCGGATGTTGTTGATAAATGGCTTTCGCTTTGCATAATAGAGCTTTAACTTGCACTTACAGATGTAGCGACGAACTGGATTTAGTGACAGTGGTTTTCTGAAGTGTTCCTGAGCCCATGTGGTGATATCCTTTAGAGATTGATGTCGGTTTTTTATACAGATACGTCTGAGGGATCGGAGGTCACGGTCATTCAATGTTGGTTTCCGGCCATGCCGCTTACGTGGAGTGATTTCTCCAGATTCTCTGAACCTTTTGATGATATTATGGACCGTAGATGTTGAAATCCCTAAATTAACTATGTGTATAAATCACTGTATTTTATTTGGTAAATAGATGATAAAAAAAAAAAAAAAATCAAAACTGGTTACAAAAGCTCCTAATTTGGCTGCTGTTGTATGAATTATTGCATCATTTAAAGTTGCATTGTCTAAAGCAGGGGGATAAGGATAGGATAGGATCACGGGAGAATAACTTAAAAATAAAGATAGATCTTGGGCTCAGAGAAGCCGGCGGCGTTTCCGGATGTTGTTGATAAATGGCTTTCGCTTTGCATAATAGAGCTTTAACTTGCACTTATAGATGTAGCGACAAACTGTATTTAGTGACAGTGGTTTTCTGAAGTGTTCCTGAGGCCATGTGGTGATATCCTTTAGAGATTGATGTCGGTTTTTGATACAGTGCCGTCTGAGGGATTCAATGTTGGTTTCCAGCCATGCCGCTTACGTGGAGTGATTTCTCCAGATTCTCTGAACCTTTTGATGATATTATGGACCGTGGATGTTGAAATCCCTAAATTTCTTGCAATTGCACTTTGAGAAACGTTGTTCTTAAACTGTTTGACTATTTGCTCACGCACAAAGGGGTGTACCTCGCCCCATCCTTTCTTGTGAAAGACTGAGCATTTTTCGGGAAGCTGTTTTTATACCCAATCATGGCACCCACCTGTTCCCAATTAGCCTGCACACCTGTGGGATGTTCCAAATAAGTGTTTGATGAGCATCCCTCAACTTTATCAGTATTTATTGCCACCTTTCCCAACTTCTTTGTCACGTGTTGCTGGCATCAAATTCTAAAGTTAATGATTATTTGCCCCCCCAAAAAATATTTATCCGTTTGAACATCAAATATGTTGTCTTTGTAGCATATTCAACTGAATATGGGTTGAAAATGATTTGCAAATCATTGTATTTTGTTTCTGCAATGAGGGGGCGACTTGTCCAGGGTGTACGCCGCCTTCCGCCCGATTGTAGCTGAGATGGGCACCAGCGCCCCCCGCGACTCCATAGGGAATAAGCGGTAGAAAAATGGATGGATGGCTGTATTTTGTTTATATTTACATCCAACCCAATTTCCCAACTCATTTGTAAACAGTTTGTTTATTAATTGAAAAGTGTTAATGTTGTGAACAAAGTGTATTTATAATACGTTATGCAAAGGAAATTTCATAATTTTTGGAAGCTCATCTTGTATTCGACATTGTTTATAGGGTTAGCCGCAATAAGTGTTCAACTTCAGCCTAAACCAGACCTGGGAAAATTATTTTGACTTGGGGGCCAAATTTCGAGAAACAAATGTCTGGGGGCCGGTATATCGGATTTTTTAGGAACACTAATACAAAACCTCACAATAATGTCTGATTGAATGCTAAAAACGTTATGACAGACCGCCTTAAAAAAAAAAAACAGAATGGAATTTTCCTCTTTTTCACTGAATGAGACACTCAGAAAGTACATGGAAATAAAAAAATGTGGGATTTACAATATTATCTATGAAGGATAAAACACTGAATATTGACAACATATGACCTTCACACCCCCTCTCCATCCACATATTTTACAATCAAGCCAAAGGCAACAAAATGCAACAAACGAAGCGAAATATGAAGGTTAAGGGTAAAAAAAAAAAAAACTACCTACAATCTGATATATCTGATACATCACTAAGTTGTTGTAAAAATCTTTTTCCACGTCTGTCTCTGAAATCCACATGTCTGGCTCTGGAAACATTCTGTGGAAACGCTCCCCACCATTCCTTTACTACTTTTGACGTGTGTTTGGTGTCATTGTCCTGTTGGAACAAAAAACGGCGCCCAAAACCCAACCTCCGGGGTGATGATTTTAGGTTGTGCTGAAGAGTTTGGAGGTAATCCTCCTTTTTCATTGTCCCATTTACTCTCTGTAAAGCATTGGTAGCAAAACAGGCCCGGATCGCAATACTACCACCACCATGCTTGACGGTAGGTTTGGTGTTCCTGGGATTAAATTCTCCTCCAAACATACTGTTGGGTATTGTGGTCAAAAAGCTCAATTTTTGTTTCATCTGACCATCTGTTTCAGCTGTTTGCTAACCATGTCTCTCCGTTCCTTCATTCATTAATTTTGCATGCTGCTTGAAGTCACCTGGGTCTGCCCTTTTGATGACATCACTTCCTGTAGATGCGGCTACTGCCATTTTGATGAGGCGGTGCCCCCAAGGTTACATTTCACATCCTGCACACACAGGCTCGGCTTATTCAAAGCGATTCAACGGCAAGCGGCACTTCTGACTTGTTTTATTTCCAAAATTGTTGTACCTTGTGCCAGACAGAGATCTTTTTAAGAGATGATGGTCAGGAACACTTAAAATGTGTCTAAACTCTTACAGTCTTGCTGTATAGCTTTGGGTTGCTAGGCAACTGCTCTGACTTAGCCCCTTCACTTCCCTTCAAGAAACAAGTCTCCATTTCCGGCCATTATAAAAAAGGATATTTATTAACATTGCTGATAATTTAATTTAGGGGTGTCCAAACTTCTTCCATCAAGGGCCACATACTGATAAGTCATGGGAAGGACATACTGATATTTTTTCATTTAAAAAAAAAAATGCAAAAAAAATATTTTGGTCATCTATATTACAAAGCTGACACAAGTATGTTATTAGTAGTAATATTTAGTTAGACCTTATACAATTTTTCTCGCTACATACCATTTTTTTATTACATGTTTAGTGTTGTTTTATTCCAATGTAATAATATAATATGTATATATATATACACATATACACACACACACACATATATATATATATATATATATATATATATATATATATATATATATATATATACACACACATATATATATATATATATATATATATATATACACACACACACACATATATATACACATATATACGCATATATATATATAGATACACACACACGCACATGTATATATATATATATATATATATATATATATATATATATATATATTTATTTATATCCACATATACATATACATACATACAAACATATACATACATTTATACACATATACATTCATACAAACATACATATACACATATACATACACACACATATACATACATACACACATATACATACATTTATACACATACATACATACATACATACATACAGATAGACATATACATACACACACACATACACATATACATACACAGATACATATATATACACATATATACGTACATATATAAAAAATTACTAATGATGTTCCATAAATTATTTTTTTAATTTTTTCAAAAAGATTCGAATTAGCAAGTTTTTCTCCTCATTTTTTTGTTTGAATTTTGAATTTTAAAGAGTCGAAATTGAAGATAAACTATGTTTCAAAATTAAATTTTCATTTTTTTCGTGTTTTCTCCTCTTTTAAATCGTTCAATTAAGTGTTTTTTTTCATCATTTATTCTCTACCAAAAAACCTTCTGTAAAAGGAAAAAAAATGTACGACGGAATGACAGACAGAAATACCCTTTTTTTTAGATTTATTTATTAAAGGTAAATTGAGCAAATTAGCTATTTCTGGCAATGTATTTAAGTGTGTATCAAACTGGTAGCCCTTTGCATTAATCAGTACCCAAGAAATAGCTCTTGGTTTCAAAAAGGTTGGTGACCCCTGACTTAAAGTATAATTGTTTTGTAGAAACACTGACATTAAAGTCTAAATTCATTGTGTTCTTCATGGTGTTTTCAATCGGCACCAAGTTTTTCTTCAGAATTTTCAACTAACTTGAAGTGTTTTGTCAAGAACATTTTTTGTGAAATGTACATTTTCAGAATGTGTTTATTGTGGGCCGAAGCAAAACAAAGAAAAAAATCGGAAGTTGTCGTAGTCGTATATTTAAAGGCCTACTGAAATGAGATTTTTTTATTTAAACGGGGATAGCAGGTCCATTCTATGTGTCATACTTGATCATTTCGCGATATTGCCATATTTTTGCTGAAAGGATTTAGTAGAGAACATCGACGATAAAGTTCACAACTTTTCGTCGCTAATAAAAAAGCCTTGCCTGTACCGGAAGTAGCAGATGATGTGCGCGTGACGTCACGGGTTACGGAGCTCCTCACATCTCAACATTGTTTACAATCCTGGCCACCAGCAGCGAGAGCGATTCGGACCGAGAAAGCGACGATTTGCCCATTAATTTGAGCGATGATGAAAGATTTGTGGATGAGGAAAGTGAGAGTGAAGGATTAGAAAAAAAAAGTCTATACAGTGGGATTCAGATGTTATTAGACACATTTACTAGGATAATTCTGTAAAATCCCTTATCTGCTTATTGTGTTACTAGTGTTTTAGTGAGATTATATAGTCATACCTGTACAACCTGAAGGTCGGCCCCGCACCTTTCTTCAGCACCACTCGACGGGTGGTGGCGATGCCCATCTCTGCCCTTCGCAAGAGACCCTCTTGAAAAACGATCTTTCGAAATGATCGCTGCATAAAACACTGTACTTTGTGTGCGTGGTCCAATCCAACCGTGTTCGCTTGACCGCTCTGTTCCATAGTAAAGCTTCACCGTCATCTTTCCGGAATGTAAACAATGAAACACCGGCTGTGTTTGTGTTGCTAAAGGCGGCCGCAATACACCGCTTCCCACCTACAGCTTTCTTCTTTGACGTCTCCGTTGTCCATTTAACAAATTGCAAAAGATTCAGCAACACAGATGTCCATAGTACTGTGGGATTATGCGATGAAAAGAGACAACTTATAGCTGTGAACGGCGCTGGAACAAAATGTCATCATACCGCAACGTTTTAGCATGATACTTCCACGTGAAATTTAAAATTGAAATGCTAATATTTCATCATTGATATATAAACTATCAGACTGCGTGGTCGGTAGTAGTTGGTTTCAGTAGGCCTTTTAGTTACTATGACATGATTATTACCCGTCTGGCCCACGTTGGAATAGATTTGGAGAGGAACTATTTGTTCAGAAATTAAAAAACTCACTATAGAAAATGTTTTAATGTGAATAATTATCTGGAGTGCATGAGAAAGTAAAAAGGAAAATAAGCTCTTTTTTTCCACATTATAAACAAACACAATGCGAAGCAATACAGCAACAATTTGGTCATAGTGGTTATAAGATGGCTCTTTATTGCCACGTAAGGCGGTTTGTGGCGAAGAGGCTAACGGAGAGACAGATGGAGAGGATCATTCGGATTTTGAGTTAGAGGAAGGTGGGGCAGAAGGGGGTCCCGACTTGATCCGTCATATTGTACTCAACGGGGGGTAAACATATAACCTGTGGATTCCAAGTCAAGACAACAAGTACTTGGACCCAGTGTTGTCCCGATACCAATATTTTGGTACCGGTACCAACATTATTTCGATACTTTTCGTTACTTTTCTAAATAAAGGAGACATTTTGAATTTTAAAGAGTCGAAATTGAAGATAAACTATGTTTCAAAATTTAATTTTCATTTTGTTCGTGTTTTTCCTCTTTTAAATCATTCAATTAAGTTTTTTTTTCATCATTTATTGTCTACATAAAACCTTCCGTAAAAGGTTTTATGACAGAATGACAGACAGAAATACCCATTTTTATATATATATATATATATATATATATATATATATATATATATATATATTCACTAAAGGTAAATTGAGTAAATTGGTTATGTCTGGCAATTTATTTAAGTGTGTATCAAACTGGTAGCCCTTCGCATTAATCAGTACCCAAGAAGTAGCTCTTGGTTTCAAAAAGGTTGGTGACCCCTGTGTTACGCCTGTTCGATTCCCTCTAGGATGCGTCGAAATTGAACACAGCAAAGGTAAGATAAACAGATTTATTTAAATAACAAAAAGAGCTATATAACAAAAATGCTGGAGATAGTAGAAAAAACAAAAAACAAAGGACGCTAGCATAAAAGCTAGGAATAGTCATAGATAAACTAATACTGGCTCGAAGGCACAGAAAAACAAATCTTTAGCATGAGAGCTGGAATAATACAAGGACATAGCGTGAATAAACATATAGGAATGATCAGAAGAAACTAGTTGCGTGTCAGCAAACCAGAAATCTAGACGTACCATTGTGTGAAAACAAACTTGGATCCCGGACTGAACAACAAAAGCTGCAAGCTTATATAAGGCAGGTGATTAGTGAGGACAGGTGAAAACTGATAAGCTACCACGGTGACCGACTAAACAGGAAATAATAGGATCAGACGGAGAGTGAAAATAAAAATGGTACAAAAACAACAACATGGTGATGATCCGGCCATTGGATCACAACACCCTGGTCTACTTGTAAGTACTCCGTGCCAAACATGCTCTTGCGGTACTTTTCATAGGCGGTATGGTACCGAATATGATTCAACACCGTACAACCCTACTTGGATCAGATTCTCAATATCAATTTGAGCTTGTGTGTGTCAAAAAAAATAAGAAAAACTTCAATTCTCGCACCATATGGCCGCAAGTGGCCCCTTCTCATTCTGCCCCCGCAAATCAGAGCCTCTTAGTCGCCCATGAGGGTCGAGCAAATCTTGCAAAGTGGGTATTTAATGGCTCAGGGAGTCTGTCTCCATCCTCCCACTGGGTCTTGGATTACTTAGCACATGTGTCAAGGACGGGGAATGAAACATACGACTCGTTGGGGTGGGGGGGGGGGGGGGGGTTAATTTTTATATCAATCGGGGGTGGCGGGTTTCGATAAATCACAGTCTTCAAATTGCCAACAGACGATCTCCCAACCGCGCGTCCGTTCATTAATTTGTCTGCCCACAGTGAACCATCATCACCTCACATTAGAGGCCCTTTGTTTTGCTCTTAATACGCCTCCACGGCCGGATAAAAAAGTGGCGCACCCCATGACTAGGCGGGAGGATAAACATTGCCCTTTTATGGACGGACAAAAAAGGGTCGGATTGGCGGCGTGCCTGGAAGCAAGAAAGAGGGGGAAACATAATGAAAGGACTTACTGGCGAGGGCCTTCTCGTAGTTCTTTCCCATGGCGACAAAGTTCCGTAAGCAGGGGTTGAACTGCTCCATGATGGTCTGGAAGAGATGAGATGGCACCAGAGTCAAGGGCACGTGAGGAAGAGTGAGTCGAGAAAACAACCATCAGTCTCGGATGGAGCAATTTTTGGAGGGATGCGAGCAGTGTTCAGTGCGTACCTCGGTTTGAGAGCTTAAATGGGTTTGAAAAGAAACATGGGTCAGGAACCTTTTTGGCAAATATTTTAAAATGTGTTTCCGTGAGAGCCGTATACTATTTTTAACACCGAATACAACTGTCAAGTTCAAACACTGATGCCATTTATTAAACAGACAAGAAGCAAGGAATCAAACAGAGACAGGATCCAATTTAGCTCAATGAGGAGAAACCCGTAGACCTGTACCCTTTTTACAGTGTCGTCCCACGCTCTGACAAGAGAATTCTACGCCTCCTAACCGTGTGCATCTCTTATTATTTTTAATAACATTTTTATTCTGAAGGTAACCAATTATAAATAAAATACTTTTGACCATTAATGTGATTTCTTGAACGGGTGCGATAGAAATGGATGGATGGATTAAAATGCATGAGAATGTTTTATATTTTGAACGTTATTTTTAACACTGTGATTGCCAGTGGAATGATTAATTACTTATCGTGTTAAGCAACGTAAGCTAAGATTTATCCATCCATCCATCATCTTCCGCTTATCCGAGGTCGGGTCGCGGGGGCAGCAGCCTAAGCAGGGAAACCCAGACTTCCCTCTCCCCAGCCACTTCGTCTAGCTCTTCCCGGGGGATCCCGAGGCGTTCCCAGGCCAGCCGGGAGACGTAGTCTTCCCAACGAGTCCTGGGTCTTCCCCGTGGCCTCCTACCGGTTGGACGTGCCCTAAACACCTCCCTAGGGAGGCGTTCGGGTGGCATCCTGACCAGATGCCCGAACCACCACATCTGACTCCTCTCGATGTGGAGGAGCAGCGGCTTTACTTTGAGTTCCTCCCGGATGGCAGAGCTTCTCACCCTATCTCTAAGGGAGAGCCCCGCCACTCGGCGGAAGAAACTCATTTCGGCCGCTTGTACCCGTGATCTTATCCTTTCGGTCGTAACCCAATGCTCATGACCATAGGTGAGCCTGGGAACGTAGATCGACCGGTAAATTGAGAGCTTTGCCTTCCGGCTCAGCTCCTTCTTCACCACAACGGATCGGTACAACGTCCGCATTACTGAAGACGCCGCACCGATCTCACGATCCACTCTTCCCTCACTCGTGAACAAGACTCCTAGGTACTTGAACTCCTCCACTTGGGGCAGGGTCTCCTTCCCAACCCGGAGATGGCTAAGATTTATCTAAGAGCCAAATGCGGTCATCAAAAGAGCCACAGGTTCCCTACCCCTGTGCTAGAAGGACATGTTACATGACATACAACAGGGTTGCGTGACGTAGTCGATATTCGATATATACCATATTCCCTAAAGTATTTGGCCACCTGCCTTGACTCACATATGAACTTGAAGTGCCATCCCATTCCTAACCCATAGGTTAGGAACCGGTCCACCTTTTGCAGCTATTACAGCTTCAACTCTTCTGGGAAGGCTGTCCACAAGGTTGCGGAATGTGTTTATAGGAATTGTCCACCATTCTTCCGAAAGCGCATTGGTGAGGTCACACATTGATGTTGGTGGAGAAGGCCTGGCTGTCAGTCTCCGTTCTAATTCATCCCAAAGGTGGTCTATCCGGTTCAGGTTAGGACTCTGTGCAGGCCAGTCAAGTTCATCCACACCAGACTCTGTCATCCATGTCTTTATGGACTTTGCTTTGTGCACTGGTGCACAGTTATGTTGGAAGTGGAAAGGGCCCGCTTCAAACTGTTCCCACAAAGTTGGGAGGACTGAATTGTCCAACATGTTTTTGTATCTTGGAGCATTCAAAGTTCTTTTCACTGGAACTAAAGGGCCAAGCCCAACTCCTGAAAAACAACCCCACACCATAATTCCTTCTCCACCAAATTTCTCACTGGGCACAATGCAGTCCAAAATGTACCGTTCTCCTGGCAACCTCCAAACCCAGACTCGTCCATCAGGTTGCCAGATGGGAAAGTGTCATTCATCACACCAGAGAACGCATCTCTACTGCTCTAGAGGCGGGGCGGCATGGCGTAGTGGGTAGAGCAGCCGTGCCGTGCAAGAAACCTGAGGGGTTGCAGGTTCGCTTCCCACCTATTGACATCCAAATCGCTGCCGTTGTGTCCA
This sequence comes from Nerophis ophidion, assembly GCF_033978795.1. Lineage (NCBI taxonomy): Eukaryota > Metazoa > Chordata > Actinopteri > Syngnathiformes > Syngnathidae > Nerophis > Nerophis ophidion. Next base: position 14,660,052 of record NC_084633.1, on the reverse strand, counting down.
TGGGCAGGACACTTCACCCTTTGCCCCCGGTGCCGCTCACACTGGTGAATGAATGATGAATGAATGATAGGTGGTGGTCGGAGGGGCCGTAGGCGCAAAACTGGCAGCCACGCTTCTGTCAGTCTTCCCCAGGGCAGTTGTGGCTACAGATGTAGCTTACCACCACCAATGTGTGAATGAATGATGGGTTCCCACTTCTCTGTGAGCACTTTGAGTATCTAACAATAGAAAAGCGCGATATAAATCTAATCCATTATTATTATTATTATTATTATTATTAGAGTCCAGCGGCGACACCAGTGGTCCCCAACCACCGGGCTCGATTGGTACCGGGGCCGCAGAATAATTTTTTTTAAATGCATTTTCTTATCTTTTTATCAAATAAACATAAAAAACACAAGATACACTTACAATTGTGAATTATATTTATATAGCGCTTTTCTCTAGTGACGCAGAGCGCTTTACATAGTGAAACCCAATATCTAAGTTACATTTAAACCAGTGTGGGTGGCACTGGGAGCAGGTGGGTATAAAGTGTCTTGCCCAAGGACACAACGGCAGTGACTAGGATGCCGGAAGCGGGATTCGAACCTGCAACCCTCAAGTTGCTGGCACGGCCACTCTACCAACCGAGCTATACTATATATAATTAGTGCACCAAACCAAAAAACCTCCCTTTTCATGACAAAAAAAACCTCCCTTTTTCATGACAAAGAAAAAAAAAAAAAAAAAAAAAAAAAATCCCCCAAGACCCCCCCTACCGCGGGACAAATTACCAAGCATTGACCGGTCCGCAGCTACAAAAAGGTTGGAGACCGCTGCTTTACACCACTGCACCAGACACTATGCATTGGACTCGGTGATGTATGGCTTAGATGCAGCTGCCCGGCCATGGAAACCCATTCCATGAAGCTCTCTGCGTACTGTACGTGGGCTAATTGTTTGGAGCTCTGTAGCAACTGACTGTGCAGAAAGTCGCACTATGCGCTTCAGCATTTGCTGACCCCTCTCTGTCAGTTTACGTGGCCTACCACTTGGTGGCTGAGTTGCTGTTGTTCCCAAACTCTTCCATTTTCTTATAATCAAGCCCACAGTTGACTTGGGAATATTTAAAAGCGAGGACATTTCACGACTGGATTTGTTGCACAGGTGGCATCCTATGACAGTTCCATGCTGGAAATCACTGAGAGCGGCCCATTCTTTCAAAAATGTTTGTAGAAACAGCCTAAGTGCTTGATTTTATACACCTGGTGCCGGGCCAAGTGATTAGGACACCTGATTCCGATCATTTGGATGGGTGGCCGAATACTTTTGGCAATATAGTGTAAATAATGTGAATTTTGCCGACGACAGAGCTCTTGATATAATTGTCATATCATAAAAAAGCACATTGATGACACATTGTAGCTGTGTCCTGCAGATTTGACAATGACAAGTGAATGAACGCCAAGCCGCTTCTCGTGGTGGCAAATAAAGTACGTTTCTTACAACCATCATTCCCAGAGGGCGAATAATAGCTATACATGCTTCACTGCACGCCTTAGGAGGACATGCAAACCTCTAACCACAACCTAGAGGTCTTGAATGTACACAAAGGTGGGAGAATCAATACAAATAGAGCGTAAGTGTTTATTAAATTCTAACAGAAATGAAGATAGACTTTGCAGCAGTGTTGTAACCAGCTATTAACAGCAAATCAGCAAGTAGATTTATAATAGCTTTGAGAAATGAATACATCCATAATCTATTAAATATATTACCGTATTCGTCTGCAGCTAAGTTAGGAGCCGTTGTAATCTGTTTAATTATCGTTTCCATACCAAATAATATATATCTTGGTATAGAATAGGGGTGTTACTTAATTGTGGCCAAACAGCTCAATTTTTGTTTCATGTGATATCACATGGTCAAAGATAAGACCTTCTGGAGCAAAGTTCTGTGGTCGGATCAAACATAAATTGAGCTGTTTGGCCACAATACCCAGCAATATGTTTGGAGGAGAAAAGGTGAGGTCTTTAATCCCAGGAACACCATCCCTACCGTCAAGAATGGTGGTGGTAGTATTATGCTCTGGGCCTGATTTGTTGTCGACGGAACTGGTGCTTTACAGAGAGTAAATGGGACAATAAAAAAAGGAGGATTACTTCCAAATTCTTTAGGACAACCGAAAATAATCACCCCGGAGGTTGGGTCTCGGGCACAGTTGGGTGTTCCAACAGGACAATGACCCCAAATACACGTCAAAAAATGGTAAAGGAATGGCTAAATCAGGTTAGAATTAAGGTTTTCAGAATGGCCTTCCCAATGTCCTGACTTAAACATGTGGACAATGCTGAAGAAACAAGTCCATGTCAGAAAACCAACATATTTAGCTGAATTGCACCAATTTTGTCAAGAGGAGTGGTCAACAATTCAAGCAGAAGCTTGTGGATGGCTACCAAAAACGCCTTATTGCAAATGTTAACATTGCTGTATGTATACTTTTGACCCAGCAGATTTGGTTACATTTTCAGTGGACCCATAATAAATCCATAAAAGAACCAAACTTCATGAATGTCAAACATGGACTTTGGACTTGGATTGTTTCTTCGATGCAAAGGATGATTGGCACGAGCCAGGCGGGAATGAAGGTACATTTTTATTTATATTCTAACAAAACTACAAAAAAAAAGGCAAACAAAGGGCGCGCACAAGGGCGGAAAACAAACTTGGCTAAAGACTAGCACAAAGGCTGGACAAAAACACTTGCGCTGTGGCATGAACAACAAAACTTGCACTGAGGCATAAATACAAAACTTACGCGGCGTGGACAAAAACGAACAGCATAGCAAGGCATGAAGCAGATGTATACGGGATGTGTAGGTAGGTAAGGTACAAAGTTGCCAGACTGACGATCAGGTAACTGTGGCTTAAATAATAACTAAGATTATCACAACCAGGTGTGAGGGCTGAGGACAGGGGCGGGACATGAGGGCCAAAGAAAACAAGGAAGTGCAAACGCAAGAACTGAATGTCCAAAAAACTAAACATAACATGACCAAAACAAAACATGATATCCTGGGTGTGACAATGAATGTTTTTTTGTGAGCAACAAAGAATGTGCTCCAATCACTCTATCACAAAAAGTTAGAGAAATTATTGGACACTCAAGACAGCCATGACATTATGTTCTTTACAAGTGTATGTAAACTTTTGACCACGACTGTATATACAAACACACAAATACCCCCGCGACCCAACTTTGGATAAACAGAAGATGGATGGATGGATGGATGGATGGATGGATGGATGGATGGATGGATGGATGGATGGATGGATGGATATTACATGTATCCCGCACATAGGCTAGGATTAAGTTAGAATAGAATGGAAACTAGTGAAAAGATTTAATGCGACTATGTAATAGTCCTTTTATTGTCCCAAGGCTTGAGATTTTATATTTTTTATTTTATTTTATTATTATTTATTTTTTTTTTTTTTTTACAATTGTTTTTAACATGGCTGTGCAGCACTTTGGACACGTTATTGTTGTTTAAATGTGCTATATAAATAAAGTGGATTGGATTGGATTTATTGACATTATGCTTCATGATTTATGGTTTTCACTATTGGTCTGTGCTTTAAGACAAATACAATCACTAACAAATACTAAAAGCAATACTATAGCTGAAACTACAAAAAAAAGACATGTCGCAGGCAAAACACATTGTGAGTGATGAAACACAAATTGTAGCGTTTTGTTGGAAAATTCAGTCATTACATTTGCATTAGTTTGCGCTAGGTGGGCTGTTTTAACCCCGCTATTATTTGGCATCACGCCAAGCAGCTGTGTGCGTGTCTACTTATCCTTTTAGGAGGAGCTAGTTGACTTTATTACCTGTCAATATGACTGCTTGATACAGTTGTGATCAAAATTATTCAACCCCCAGAGTGTATGCAGTGTTATTTCATTATAAATTTTCAAAAGAGTTATGTGGCTCCCATTGTTTTCTTCACTTTGTGAAACGGGTCAAAATGGCTCTTTGAGTGGTAAAGGTTGCCGACCCCTGCCCTACGGGAAACTGGGTAACACATGTCACACGGACAAAGCTTAACCTTTCGTTACTATAACAATCTACAAGGTTAATATAGTTGGCTTCTCTCTCTTCCACTCCATTTATCTGCTGTCTTTTGTACTTCAAGAAGTCTTCATTACATATATGTATTGATGCATTTGAACAATTGTATTGTTGATAATAGAGGTCATTATTGTTATTATTCATTATCAATAGTGATATTTATATTGGTATTTGTATTGCTCCATTTGGAGTGTAATAATGCTCATTGTAATTTCCATATTGTTAATATTTATTTCACTAACTGCTCCTTTGCTATCACTTCTACCATCACATGTGTACATATCCCATTTGCTGATGTTGTTCTGTTGTTGTTATTTTATTATTGTTTTTGCTGTTTGTGTTTTTCTGTCTTATCCATCTCGTTTCCCCGCAATTTCCCCCTCTGTCTTCCTTTTTTTCCTCTTTCTATCCCCTCCTGCTCCGGCCCGGCAGCACCAACTAATAATATCAATACATTTAATGATAAAGTTGAGGAATGCTCATCAAACGCTTATTTGGAACATCCCACAGGTGTGCAGGCTTATTGGGAACAGGTGGGTGCCATGATTGGATATAAAAACAGCTTCCCAAAAAAAGCTCAGTCTTTCACAAGAAAGGATGGGGCGAGGTACACCCCTTTGTCCACAACTGCGTGAGCAAATAGTCAAACAGTTTAAGAACAACATTTTTTCAAATTGCAATTGCAAGAAATTTAGGGATTTCAACATCTACGGTGCATAATATCATCAAAATGTAGAATCTGGAGAAATCACTCCACGTAAGCGGCATGGCCGGTAACCAACATTGAATGACCGTGACCTTCGATCTCTCAGACGGCACTATCAAAAACAGACATCAATCTCTAAAGGATATCACCACATGGGCTCAGGAACACTTCAGAAAACCACTGTCACTAAATACAGTTGGTCGCTACACCTGTAAGTGCAAGTTAAAGCTCTACTATGCAAAGCGAAAGCCATTTATCAACAACATCCAGAAACGCTGTCGGTTTCTCTGGGCCCGAGATCATCTAAGATTGTCCACACTTTTAAGTAAGGACTATTCTAAAACCTTAATTCTAGGCTGATTTAGCCATTCCTTTACCACTTTTGACGTGTCTTTGGGGTCATTGTCGTGTTGGAACACCCAACTGCGCCCAAGACCAAACTTTCGAGCTGATGATTTTAGGTTGTCCTGAAGAATTTGGAGGTAATCCTCCTTTTTATTGTCCCTATTACTCTCTGTAAAGCACCAGTTTCATCTGACCACAGAACTTTCCGCCAGAAGGTCTTATCTTATGTGGGCCTACCGAGGATGTCGTAGTGGTTTGTGTTGTGGTTTGTGCAGCCCTTTGAGACACTAGTGATTTAGAGCTATATAAGTAAACATTGATTGATTGATAATAAAGTCAAATACAAATAAGGCAACTTTTCTTTTGTTAAGTGCATTTTTTACAGCCGATATGGGCATTTACATCAACAATATAATTTCCCTGAGTAGCTGGACAGGACAAAAAAAAATACTGTATGTCAATGCTGGAAGAAAAAAAAAAAAATACAGGTATTTTTCAAATGCAGTATAGTACCGATTTCAATTCACTAGTACCGTGTGTACAGTGCAACCTTAAAATATACTCGTTAAATGAAAAGTGCTTTATTTTGAACTAATACTTAGGCCTACTACATAACTGTATTTTAATGTTGATCATATTGTTGGCATTTCCCCACTCAGTAGGACAACAGACATAAGAGGCGGCGAGGATTGGTGATGGCCGCCGAGGCGGTGGGTGAAGGATGAGAGTCACTTATGGATTTAAGTGTGAAATTTGCATTAAAGCGTGCGGCGGCCAGGCAGCATTAAAATGATGGACACGCCGGCTCATTAGGAGTTTTTTTAAGCTTTACATTCGTCGTACCTCGAGCGGGAATATTCCACCACAGCGCTGATAAAATGCAGCGTCTGCAGCACGTCTTGTCGTCTTGTGCCTTCCCCCCGTCTCTTGTTGTTCCTTCAGGGCTTCCTCCAATTAGTCGGTCCCCTGCAACCGACTAGCCAGGAACAGCTGCCGGGACAGCGACATATCTACAAGACTTGCTGCGGTCACCATCAATACTGCAGGAGAAACTTGACTATCACCTCATATCGACAATCATGCAGTACATGTCACTTAACCTCTTAAAGCCCAAGCTGTTTGTTTACATGCTTTTTTTATTTCTCTTTCCTATTTGCGCTTATTTGACCCTAATTAGAATAAAAAATAAAAATCATCTTTTGATAAGATACACTTAGTCCATATGTACACAAACGTGTACCTCATGTTTTTTTTTCCAAATTCCATTGTATGTTATACTCTTCTGACACCACCATATAGAAGTATATGTGTCCATATGTCGGCATAAGACCCCAATTCAGTAGTGTACACAATTTTGGAAATAAGAGCTAAAAGGTGCTGTCCACGCATGTGGCCACTAAGGCCTTTATCAATCAATCAATCAACATTTACTTATATAGCCCTAAATCACAAGTGTCTCAAAGGGCTGCACAAGCCACAACGACATCCTCGGTTCAGAGCACACAAAAGGGCAAGGAAAAACTCACAACCCAGTGGGACGTGACTGTGAATGACTATGAGAAACTTTGGCGAGGACCGCAGATGTGGGTCACCCCCCTCTAGAGGTTTTTGTATATTAAAAACCTTTAGAGGTTTTTAATATACAAATACACAATTGTTGTGATGTGCTTTTGTTTTGTGTGCTAACTTTTCTATACTTAAATGGGTGTTCACCTCAACAATAAACTGGACTGGACTCACAATTCACTCATTCAAGTGATTAGGAGAGCCAACTCCGTCTTAGGCTGCCCACTAGACAGCATTGAGGAGGTGGCTGAAAGAAGAATGCTGACAAAGTTTAGATCAATAATGCCCAATAACTCTCGCCGCATGCACGGCATTGTGGAGGCTCTAAGTACCGTATTTTCCGGACCATGATAATAAGTTGCACTGCTGATGAACCGGTCTCGTCAGGTCGGTTTTCATACAAAATGTTGTGTTTTATCATTTTCCCTGCCTTCTCCTTTTTTTGTGATGTCTGTTTCCTCCACCTAATTAGTCCTCAGCAATGGGCGGACACTAAGGCACACCTGCAACCAATTTCACCCAGGAGTATTTAAGCTCGTCACCGACAGCTTGGTCTTGCCTGCTTCAGTTCGTCAGTCCTGGTATGTTGTCTCTCCTTCTTCCTGAAATTCTTCACCTCTTTGTGTTTGCTTCCTAGCCTCCCTGAGGTAAAGAGGATTTTGTGTCGGACCTTTTGTTGTGCTCAGTGCGCCCTGGCCTTTCCCCCTGCCGACCACTGAGTGACCTGTTTTTGTTTGTTTATTCATGGTGTGCACTTCTGCCCCATCGCCTTTTAGACTTATTAAATTTTCCCTTTTTGTAATTCTACTTTGCCTCCCGTCTCTGCATCCTGACACAATTCCTAACACAAAAGGCGCACCGGATTATAGGGCGCATTAAAGGAGTCATACTATATATATATTTTTTTCTAAATGGAAAACACTTCCTTGTGGTCTACATAACATTTATTGGTGGTTCTTTGGTCAAAATGTTGCATAGATGATGTTTTACAAATCATCTTCAAGCCGCTTTCTGACAGTCGCTTCCGGGTTGCGCCGCTTTGTGGCCGGTCTTATTTACGTGGCTCACCTTTGACAGCGTCTTCTCCCCATTATCTTTGTTGTAGCGGTGTAGCGTGCAAGGACGAGGGCGGAAGAAGTGTCAAAAGATGGAGCCAACTGTTTTAACGACTTTCAGACATAATTTGAATTCGCTACACCAGTATTTTTTATTTTAGCGCTTTCATGGCTGGTTTACTGACAAATATAAGTATTTTCTCACTGGCACTCAAAGGGTGGACGCTCCCCTTTCCTCTCCTTTATCTCTCCTGCTTGCTTCTTTGTCTTGTCTTAACTTTTTTGTTGCCCTTTTTTGCACTGCTCTTCAAATCTAAACATTGGAACTATTTAACTGGCCTCAACGAAATTAAGAAGATCTTGGGTTTGGGGGAACCTGCTTCTCATGACGGAGTAGTTGTTGCCGGACACACGACGGACTCTTGGTAGAAGGAGGAGTTCCTTTCCAATCAAGGATGTTAAGATATCTACCTATTGGGAATTATTAAGACATTTGCTGATTGGGGTAAGCATTGCTCTGGTTTGTCGACAAATTGGACGTTGCTGATAGTCTTCAAATGATCCCAAAGCTGCCAAATGATTGGAGGATGCGGGAAAAACTGTGGACACTCTTGTGATTTTGGATAACATCGGACTGTCTGCCCCGCAGGATGAATTTTGAGGACCAGTCATACACAATTTAGAGTGAAAAACAAATATAATTTTTACTCCCATACAAAACATTCTAACTTGGATTGTTTACCTGGCTGCGGTAAAGACACAACAAACTCCCTTCTCGTCTCTCATGGACACACACCTGTTGTTGTTGACTTTGGACTTATCGGCTGGACGACCGAACAGAGACACGCGGCAAGCTTTCACACACACATCAATCCACAAAAATATACGCCACACAGACATACCCCAGTCTCAAATACAACACCCTTGACGGAAATCCCATAGGAGTGATGGAAGG
>NC_084633.1:14628807-14646307 GCF_033978795.1 Nerophis ophidion | reverse complement strand
CTTCTAACTCAACAATATTATGGTACTGTTGTGGGGTAAAAAACAACGAGAAAAACCTTTTTGACTTCTGTGTAGTATTCGGAAAATTAACAGGGTTCTCTTGCTATAATAAAATAAAGGGAAGTCCACAAAACCCTTGTCGCACTGTAGTCTTCAAAATCGACAAGGTTACTGTATGGTTACAAAACAAAAACAAGAGAAACCTTGCTGACGCGGGTAATATTCTGAAGAATTGGTAAGGTCCTTGTATAAGAGGAAGAAAAAAAACCTCAAGAAAACCTTTCGGGGGCTGACAAGGAGCAAGTATTGAATCAACCTCTGACCTGGAGATACCTGGACTATCTTGTATCAGACATCTACAAATCAACTTCTTTGCAGATTCTTACTTCAACATGAAGCAATAATCCAGTGTTCCAATACCAGTTACAGACTAAAGGTGGAACGGTTCACAAAACCCATTGTTTGGATCTTACTACCATTTGTGGTCACGGTTTTCGGTTTTGTTTGGTGTACTTTGTAACATTTATCAACGGTGGTTGTCCAAAAAAATTGGCTCCTAAAGTTACTCTGGACTTAAATGCAAACATCCTTACATTTATTGATATAAAATATATATTTTGACAATTTTGCCCAGTAATTCACATCAAAGCAAACATGATGTGGTCCCCTAAAGCAGTGTTTTTTCAACCTTTTTTGAGCCGAGGCACATTTTTTGCGTTGAAAAAATGCGGAGGCACTCCACCGGCAGAAATCATTAAAAAACAAAACTTAGTTGACAATAGAAATTAGTCGTCGCAATTGTGAATTATATTTATATAGTGCTTTTCTCAAGTGACTCAAAGCGCTTTACAAAGTGACACCCAATATCTAAGTCACATTTAACCCAGTGTGGGTAGCACTGGGGTCAGGTGGGTAAAGTGTCTTTGCCCAAAGACACAACGGCAGTGACTAGGATGGCGGAAGCAGGAATCGAACCTGGGACCCTCAAGTTGCTAGCACGGCCACTCTACCAACCGAGCTATGGCGAGTAACCGTGTAATACTCTTCCATATCAGTAGGTGGCAGTCGGTAGCTAATTGCTTTGTAGAAGTGGGAAACAGCGGGAGGCAGGGTGCAGGTAAAAAGGGGTCTAATGCTTAAACCAGGGGTAGGGAACTGCATCTGGCTCTCAGATAAATCTTAGCTGACAATGCTTAACACGATAAGTACTGAATAATTCCGCTGGTAATCACAGTTTCAAAAATAACGTTCGAATTATAAAACATTCTCGTGCATTTTAATCCAACCATCCGTTTCCTACCGCACCTGTTCAAGATGTCGCATTAATGGTAAGAAGTATTATATTTATCATTGGTTGACTTTCAGAATAACAATGTTATTAAAAAGAATAAGAGACTTATTATACTCTAAAATGTTGGTCTTACTTAATTAAAAATGCACTCATTTAGTTCTATTCAGCGTTAAAAAATATTATATGGCTCTCACAGAAATACATTTTGAAATATTTGGCTTTCATGGCTCTCTCAGCCAAAAAGGTTCCCGACCCCTGGATTAGGGGGTACTTGAATGAAAAAAGTGTTCACAGGGGGTACGTCACTGAAAAAAGGTTGAGAACCACTGGTTTAATGCATCCAGCGGGACATCACAACAAAAATAGGCATAATAATGTATTCATTCCACTACTGTATATATATATCAGTATCGGTTGATATCGGAATCGATAATAAGAGTTTGACAATATCAGGATATTGGCAAAAAGCCATTATCGGACATCTCTAGTATATAGTATATAAAAAAAGCCATTATCGGACATCTCTAGTATATAGTATATACTAGAGATGTCCGATAATGGCTTTTTGCCGATATCCGGTTATGTATACACATGTATACATGTATACATAACCTAATCATATTGTTTATTTAACTTCAAAATAGCTGACTGTTTCCCCCCCCCCCCCCTTCTCTGGGATTATTATTCCCAGTTTTGATCTCAGTCTGGTCACTTATAGCATATAAGAATATTCTATTACTGTTAAGCAAATTATGAACACGCCAAGACATGTGTCCTTTATCATAGTTACACGTATGACAAAAAAGCGCGTGAATATCAGTGGTATTCAGTGAGTTGATATGAAAGAAATGCGCTGACAGTTCATCGCTCCTGCCAAATGAATTGCCCTGAGTGGAGCGGATCACCACTCCAAGATGGCGGCCCCGCGTCACGTCAGCGGCAAAAGGCAGTAGCGCTCGATGCTACGTCTACTTATAAGATGTCTATGGTTATAACGTTAGCAATGAGTTTACAGCCTCACTGATTTAATAAAAGTTACGTTACTCAAGCAATAAACGTTAGCTTACATTCAAAACGTACCCTTCTTTGTGCAACTTCAAATGTCGAACGACGTTGGAAGTTGTAGCGTCTCCGTCTGTAATCTTCCAAACCGCATGATTTGCATACGGAAATTCCTGTTTTGTTGACCAAGTCGTAGTTTTAATGCCCGAACGAAACACTTAACGGCATAATTTTCCCCACTTATTCTTCTGTTGTTTGAGAGCTATTCTTCCTTGGTTTCCCTGCAATTTGATTGGATGAATGCTGTGTGACGAAAATAACGTGGATGTAATTTGATTGGCTGTTGTACTGACAGGTGGCGCACAGGCTGTCATCGCACACATGTTGACAAACACTTGTACACAATGGAAGATACGGAGCGCTCCTGAATAACTTTTTAATCGTTGGGTTTTGGGTAAAGTTGCAAGTCTTGTCAATCAAAAGGCTCAAGTCCAAGTCAAGTCACAAGTCATTGATGTTAAAGTCTAAGTCGAGTTGCAAGTCCTTTTACATTTTGTCAAGTCGAGTTTATCCATCCATCCATCCATTTTTCTACCGCTTATTCCCTTTCGGGGTTCGCGGGGGGCGCTGGCGCCTACCTCAGCTACAATCGGGCGGAAGGCAGAGTACACCCTGGACAAGTCGCCACCTCATCGCAGGGCCAACGCAGATAGACAGACAACATTCACACTCAGTAGAAGCATTTAAGTCTCACCTTAAAACTCATTTGTATACTCTAGCCTTTAAATAGACTCCCTTTTTAGACCAGTTGATCTGCCGTTTCTTTTCTTTTTCTTCTATGTCCCACTCTCCTTTGTGGAGGGGGTCCGGTCCGATCCGGTGGCCATGTACTGCTTGCCTGTGTATCGGCTGGGGACATCTCTGCGCTGCTGATCCGCCTCCGCTTGGGATGGTTTCCTGCTGGCTCCGCTGTGAACGGGACTCTTGCTGCTGTGTTGGATCCGCTTTGGACTGGACTCTCGCGACTGTGTTGGATCCATTATGGATCGAACTTTCACAGTATCATGTTAGACCCGCTCGACATCCATTGCTTTCCTCCTCTCCAAGGTTCTCATAGTCATCATTGTCACCGACGTCCCACTGGGTCATTATTGTCACCGATGTCCCACTGGGTGTGAGTTTTCCTTGCCCTTATGTGGGCCTACCGAGGATGTCGTAGTGGTTTGTGCAGCCCTTTGAGACACTAGTGATTTAGGGCTATATAAGTAAATATTGATTGATTAATTGATTGACATTCACACACTAGGGCCAATTTAGTGTTGCCAATCAAGTCGAGTTTAAAGTCATCAAATTCACGACTCGAGTCTGACTCGAGTCCAAGTCATGTGACTCGAGTCCACACCCCAGGTATATACTAAACACACAATATTTATATTGCAGTTATTTTTTCGACACTTTGACTGTTTATTTTATATGAATAATTTTTCACACGCTATTATCATTTAGTCAATTGTGACAAGCAACAGCCACTAAATCGACCTTCGATCAATGCTTTTCTCTACCGTCTGTCCGTCAACCCCGACCTCTTTTCTAATTGGAGGGTAGAGTCCACAGTCCGCACACAGTAGTGACCTTTAACGTGAAGTCCTTTTGGAAGTGAACGTTTCCCCATTGTAAACATGCCTCTAATTAAAGGAGAAGTATAATGATATGAAAAGGAGGAGAATAATTGGAAGGTAAGGACATTCCCTCCCTTAGGTTCTCACTAAAAGGAAATCCTCCACACGACTCTGCTGGTTCTAATGCATGTTGATTGATGAAGACGGGGAACATGCACACACACACACACACACACACACACACACATTCCACTGAATGTGTGTAGTCATGCACACGCCCACACCAGTGCAAACCTTTCTGATAACAAGTGGTGGCGTTTAAAAGCAGTGGGAGGGTTACATAAGACTGCATCATTACGGCACTACTCTCCCACTGAGGAGGCCAAAAGGTGGCCGACACATGCCGACGGACGCCTTTCTTATGCACACACGCTGACACATCCCCATTACACACACACACACACACACACACACACACACACACACAGCTGGGAGATATGGCTTTGATGTAAAATTACGGTGCATTTAAAAAAGGATAGGCGACAAAGCCCAGGGAGAGGAGGGGGAAATGAAGGTTTTCTTTCGTGGTGGCGGCTAAATATGTCATCCCAGTTCTCTTGGACCACATTGTTACCCTAATTGTGGCGGCTAATTGGGAAATGGGGCCACGGCAGAGTTGAAGAGAAAGAGCGAGAGGGAAAAAAAAGATGATGATGATGAACACTTTCCACTTCAACCAAATATTTGGTGCATTTCACACAGCATGTTAACAAAGGAAAAAAAAAAAAAAAGCCAGGGAAAGGCTTGTTGTCGGCGACAGCAGTAATTACCGATCTTTTCGAGCCCAAGATCCCTGGTCCCAGCCAAAAACCAACGCAAGATCTACCCGTGTCAACTATGCACTTATTATTATTTTGTTTTTGACAAAGCTTTTGGTCGTTATTGTTGGTTGATGTCAATATTTTGGTTTGTTCTCATTGTATTTCTTGCCGTTTTCCCAATTTTTGATATTGTTTTGTTTTTTTGTCATGTGCCTAGGGCCGGGGGGTCGGCAACCCAAAATGTTGAAAGAGCCATATTGGACCAAAAATACAAAAAAAAAAAATCTGTCTGGAGCCATACAAAATGTAAAGTCTTATAAAAGTGTTATAATGAAGGCAACACATGATGTAAGTGTCTATATTAGCTATATTAGACTACTATCAAAATGACTTTAAACATTGTATATAAGTGTTGAATTAGGGCAACACGTGTCTAAATTAGCTATATTAGCCTACTATTAAAATGACTGTAAAAGTCTTATATGTGTGTTATAATGAAGGCAACACATGATGTAAGTGTCTATATTAGCTATGTTAGACTACTATCAAAATGACTTTAAAAGTCTTACATAAGTGTTAAAAGGAAGGCAACACATGATGTAAGTGTCTATATTAGTTAGCTATAGTAGACTATAAACATGACTTTAAAAGTCTTATAAGTGTTAAAATGAAGGCAACACATGATGTAAGTGTCTATATTAGCTATATTAGCCTACTATCAAAATGACTTTAAGTCTTACATAAGTGTTAAAATAAAGGCAACACATGATGTAAGTGTCTATCTTAGCTATACTAGACTACAATCAAAATGACTTTAAAAGTCTTATACAAGTGTTAAAAGGAAGTCAACACATGATGTAAGTGTCTATATTATATTTGACTACTATCAAAATGAATTGAAAAGTCTTATATAAGTGTTATAATGAAGGCAACACATGATGTAAGTGTCTATATTAGTTATGTTAGACTACTATCAAAATGACTTTAAAAGTCATATATGTGTTATAATGAAGGCAACACATGATGTAAGTGTCTATATTAGCTATGTTAGACTACTATCAAAATGACTTTAAAAGTCTTACATAAGTGTTAAAAGGAAGGAAACACCTGATGTAAGTGTCTATATTAGCTATAGTAGACTATAAACATGACTTTAAGTCTTCTACAAGTGTTAAAATGAAGGCAACACATGATGTAAGTGTCTATATTAGCTATATTGGCCTACTATCAAAATTACTTTAAACATCTTATATAAGTGTTATAATGAAGGCAACACATGTGTCTAAATTAGCTATATTAGCCTACTATTAAAATGACTGTAAAAGTCTTATATGTGTGTTATAATGAAGGCAACACATAATGTAAGTGTCTATATTATCTATGATAGACTACTATCAAAATGACATTAAAAGTCTTACATAAGTGTTAAAAGGAAGGCAACACATGATGTGTCTATATTAGGTATAGTAGACAATAAACATGACTTTAAAAGTATTATACAAGTGTTAAAATAAAGGCAACACATGATGTAAGTGTCTATATTAGCGATACTAGACTACAATCAAAATGACTTTAAAAGTCTTATATAAGTGTTAAAAGGAAGTCAACACATGATGTAAGTGTCTATATTATATTTGACTACTATCAAAATGAATTGAAAAGTCTTATATAAGTGTTATAATAAAGGCAACCCATGATGTAAGTGTCTATATTAGTTATGTTAGACTACTATCAAAATGACTTTAAAAGTCATATATGTGTTATAATGAAGGCAACACATGATGTAAGTGTCTATATTAGTTATGTTAGACTACTATCAAAATGACTTTAAAAGTCTTACATAAGTGTTAAACGGAGGGCAACACATGATGTAAGTGTCTATATTAGCTATAGTAGACTATAAACATGACTTTAAAAGTCTTGTACAAGTGTTAAAATGAAGGCAATACATGATGTAAGTGTCTATATTAGCTATATTAGACTACTATCAAAATGACTTTTAATCTTATATAAGTGTTAAAATGAAGGCAACACATGATGTAAGTGTCTATCTTAGCTATACTACACTACAATCAAAATTACTTTAAAAGTCTTATATAAGTGTTAAAAAGTCAACACATGATGTAAGTGTCTATATTATATTAGACTACTATCAAAATAAATTGAAAAGTCTTATATAAGTGTTAAAAGGAAAGCAACACATGATGTAAGTGTCTATGTGGG
Source organism: Nerophis ophidion (assembly GCF_033978795.1). NCBI lineage: Eukaryota > Metazoa > Chordata > Actinopteri > Syngnathiformes > Syngnathidae > Nerophis > Nerophis ophidion. The sequence continues at coordinate 14,639,351 of NC_084633.1, read as the reverse complement.
CCTACCGAGGATGTCATAGTGGTTTGTGTTGTGGTTTATGCAGCCCTTTGAGACACTAGTGATTCAGGGCTATATAAATAAACGTTGATTGATTGATTGATATTTGCTATATTAGACTACTATCAAAATGACTTGAAAAGTCTCAAATAATTGTTAAAAGGAAGGCAACACATGATGTAAGTGTCTATATTAAGTATATTAGCCTACTATCAAAATGACTTTAAAAGTCTTATATAAGTGTTAAAATGAAGGCAAGACATGACGTAAGTGTCTATACTAGCCTACTATCAAAATGACTATTTGCCGCAGGCTGATGCAAATCTTCGTTGACAGAAATGTTGAAATGTTGCACACATTTTTACAACATTGGAAAACATGACTAAAACGGCGGCTTTTCAGAGGGTGAGATAACTCCTGGAAATGACTGGCTTAGAATGGCCAAAGGCAAAGATGTGTGTGTTCAAGTTGAAGGAAACGAAAACTACAAATAAAATAACCTCATATACACCTAAAATAAGAGGCATAAAGATTGCATTATGTACATACAGCTAGCATAAATAGCATGTTAGCATCGATTAGCCAAATATGTCTGTTTAGCACGCCGCACAAGTCAGTAACATCAACAAAGCTCACCTTTGTGGATCCACGCACAGCATAAAACGTTTGATGGACAAAAAAAGGACAAAGCGGAAGTGGCATAAAGGTTTTTTGTAGAGAATAAATGATGAAAAAAACACTTAGGTGAAGGGTTTAAAAAAGGAGAAAACACGAAAAAAATACATTAAAGTTTGAAACATAGTTTATCTTCAATTTCGTCTCTTTAAAATTCAAAATTCAACCGAAAAAAAGAAGAGAAAAACTAGCTAATTTGAATCTTTTTGAAAAAATTAAAAAAAGTATTTATGGAACATCATTAGTAATTTTTCCTGATTAAGATTAATTTTAGAATTTTGATGACATGTTTTGAATAAGTTAAAATTAAATCTGCACTTTTTTTAGAATATATAACAAATTGCACCAAGCTATATTTCTAACAGAGATAAATCATTATTTCTTCTAGATTTTCCAGAAAAATTTTAAAAGAAATTCGAAAGACTTTGAAATAAGATTTAAATTTGATTCTACAGATTTTCTATATTTGCCAGAATATTTTTTTTGAATTTTAATCATAAGTTTGAAGAAATATTTCACAAATATTCTTCGTCGAAAAAACAGACGCTAAAATGAAGAATTAAATAAAAATGTATTTATTATTCTTTACAATAAAAAAAAAAAAAATACTTGAACATTGATTTAAATTGTCAGGAAAGAAGAGGAAGGAATTTAAAAGGTAAAAAGAAATATGTGTTTAAAAATCCTAAAATTAATTTTAAGGTTGTATTTTTTCTCTAAAATTGTCTTTCTGAAAGTTATAAGAAGCAAAATAAAAATAAAAATGAATTTATTTAAACAAGTGAAGACCAAGTCTTTAAAATATTTTCTTGGATTTTCAAATTCTATTTGAGTTTTTTCTCTCTTAGAAGGGACTGCGTGGCGCAGTGGGAGATTGGCCGTGTGCAACCCGAAGGGCCCTGGTTCAATCCCCACCTAGTACCCACCTCGTCACGTCCGTTGTGTCCTTGAGCAAGACACTTCACCCTTGCTCCCGATGGGTGCTGGTTAGCGCCTTGCATGGCAGCTCCCTCCATCAGTGTGTGAATGTGTGTGTGAATGGGTGAATGTGGAAGTAGTGTCAAAGCGCTTTGAGTACCTTGAAGGTAGAAAAGCGCTATACAAGTACAACCCATTTAATTAAAAAGGTCGAGCAAAGCGAGACCAGCTTGCGAGTAAATAATAAAAAATAAAAAATAAAATAGAGGCAGCTCACTGGTAAGTGCTGCTATTTGAGCTATTTTTAGAACAGGCCAGCGGGCGACTCATCTGGTCCTTACGGGCTACCTGGTGCCCGCGGGCACCGCGTTGGTGACCCCCGGGTTAGAGTGTCCGCCCTGAGATTGGTATGTTGTGAGTTCGAACCCCGGCCGAGTCATACCCAAGACTATAAAAATGGGACCTGTTACCTCCCTGCTTGGCACTCAGCATCAAGGGTTGGAATTGGGGGGTTAAAATCACCAAAATGATAACCGGGCACGGCCACCGCTGCTGCTCACTGCTCCCCTCACCTCCCAGGGGGTGGAAAAAGGGAAAGGGTCAAATAGAGAGGACGAATTTCACCATCATTGGTACTTTAACTTTATTATGATCATTAAAATCATATTATGATCCATTATTGTATACTCTAGCCTTTAAATAGACCTCCTTTTCAGACCAGTTGATCTGCCGCTTCTTTTCTTTCTCCTATGTCCCCCCCTCCCTTGTGGAGGGGGTCCGGTCCGATGACCATGGATGAAGTACTGGCTGTCCAGAGTCGAGACCCAGGATGGACCGCTCGTCGGGACCCAGGATAGACCGCTCGCCTGTATCGGTTGGGGACATCTCTACGCTGCTGATCCGCTTGAGATGGTTTCCTGTGGACGGGACTCTCGCTGCTGTCTTGGATCCGCTTGAACTGAACTCTCGCGGCTGTGTTGGAGCCACTATGGATTGAACTTTCACCCGCTCGACATCCGTTGCTTTCGGTCCCCTAGAGAGGGGGGGTTGCCCACATCTGAGGTCCTCTCCAAGGTTTCTCATAGTCAGCATTGTCACTGGCGTCCCACTGGATGTGAATTCTCCCTGCCCACTGGGTGTGAGTTTTCCTTGCCCTTTTGTGGGTTCTTCCGAGGATGTTGTAGTCGTAATGATTTGTGCAGTCCTTTGAGACATTTGTGATTTGGGGCTATATAAATAAACATTGATTGATTGATTGATTGATACTGCGCCTTATAATCCGGTGCAGCTTTTGTATGAAAACGGACCTGAATAGACCCGCTCGTCGGCAGTGCGCCTTATGGTCCGAAAAATACGGTAATCAAATCGCCGATTGATAAGTACTTTAAATGTTTTCGATCATTGCTTGTGAATAGTGAAGCGAATTATATTTATATAGCGCTTTTCTCAAGTGACTCAAAGCGCTTCACATAGTGAAACCCAATATCTAAGTTACATTTAAACCAGTGTGGGTGGCACTGGGAGCAGGTGGGTAAACTGTCTTGCCCAAGGACACAACGGCAGTGACTAGGATGGCACGAGCGGGAATCGAACCTGCAACCCTCAAGTTGCTGGCACGGCCGCTCTACCAACCGAGCTATGCCGCCCCAGATAGAGACATATCTGGTAGAGACCAGAGACGCCCATCCCTGATTTTCCAATATTGTGATTGTCAGTGATTCACGCTCGCACTGGAACTGAAATCCGGTTGATCAAAAGGCGGGATGCTAATCAGTAGAGCCACTCCAAGTCATGCTGAGACGGCGGGTAATGCCATGCAAAGTGGGGGTACAAACCTCAGATGACTGGAGAGCAACTGTTGGGAATCACGCCCAATCAGATGCCAGGAAGCCCTCATCTGTTCTTTCCCACCATGCATCCCCCCTCACCTCCTCCATGCGGTGTCAAAACCCACCAAAGACTTCCTTTCCGTGAAAAAAGCCAATGCTTACATGTGCTGGAAAGTAGAATCATCACCTCATCATAAACAAATCTAATATTTTGGTTATCTTATTGTATCTGCACTACAATTAGGGTTGTACGGTATATAGGTATTAGTATGGTAGTGCGATACTAATGAACCATTTACGGCAAACATATCTTTGATGTACCGGAAGATTTTTGGTTAAAATAAAGCCAATAATGCAATTTTTTTTGGACCCCTTTATTTAGATAAGTACCGAAAAGTATCAAAATAATATTGGTACCTGTACCAACATATTGGTATCGGGACAACATTTACTACAATACACACTGGAACCCTATTGTCAGGCTTGTCCGTGACAGTGTGGCCATGTTTTAGTTTTTTCTGTCTTATTTTGTCTGTTTCCTGTTTTTTTCCCTGAGCGCTGTTTCCCCTAGCTGCAGCTGATTGGCACCTGGCCACACCTGGTGTCAATCAGCCCGATTTCCTATTCGAATCTGTTTTGTCCTCCAGTAGAGTGCTGGATTATTGTCATGTATTGTCGCTCCTGTCGTGTCGTGTCTTAGCAGCGTGGCGGTAAGCTATATTCTTTAGATGTTTGTAGCTTACTGTTTTTTGTTCCCTGCTTCCAGTTTGTTTTCATATTACAAGTACGACTTTTGTTTTACCGCTAGATTCCACGCTAGGCCCTTTTTGTTTTTGCTAGCTTCCATGCTAAGCTCTCTTTGTTTTCTAGCTCCCATGCTAGCTCTCTTAGTTGGTTATCCGCCTCGTGCGCGCTTTTTGTTTGTACCCTTTTGTACTAATACAGAAATAACAATTTGCAGATGAGTGTGCAGTCACTACAGCAAAAACAAATATAAATAATCTGTTTGTGTGTTTGTGTGAGCTCTTGTGTGTCCTCTGTGTTGTTGTTTCCTTCTTGTTTTCATGTTTTTTGCTCTTTGGTTTGGGCCCCTTTTAGACTGTGGAACATAATTCACCAAAAATTGTTGGTCGAATTTTGAATTCATGCGACCCTAAGAGACTTTAACGGGTTCAACTGGATTAGAAACGGCAGTCACTCTGAGTACTGTATTTTCCGGACTATAAGGCGCACTTAAAATCACTTTTTTTTCTCAAAAATCGATGTGCCTAATGTACGGAATAATTCTGGTTTTGCTTACTGACCTTGAAGCGATTTTATTTAGTACACGATGTAATGATAAGTGTGACGGGTAGATGGCAGTCAAACATAAGATATACGAGTAGACTGCACTATGATGGCAACATGATTCAAGTAAACGACACCAACATTTTACACATTCCAGTGAAAATATAGAACATTACACACACCGTTTAAAAATGTTTCAAAATGTTTTAGTACAACTTTGGTAAGCTATGAAGCCTCACCGCTTGTACTGTTCTTCAACAGTGTTATTATGGTGGGTGTGTATAAGGTAAGCCATACTATCTGGCGTTTTGTTTCGCAATATTATGCAAAATCAACTTTTCTTACCGTCTGGTACCTGCTGATCTGTATTCGGGATCTGCATGAATCCTGAAAAATTGCGCGAGTCCGCCTTTGTAGTCCGTGCCGACCCCATAGTCGATAAATTTCTTATTTTTTTCTATTTTGTTGTTATGTTGTTATTGTTATTCATCCTCCGCTGTTGTTATTATTAATATAAAGTAGTGTAAAAGTTTTACTTATATCTGCCAGTAAACTTGCCATGAAAGCACCGGTGTTGTTGTTTCCGGATGAGAAGATGCTGCTCCGTTGTTGATTGAAGTAAAGTCTGAATGCCATTAAAACAGTTAGCTCCATCTTTTGACACTTCTTTCACTCCCGTCCTTGCACGCTACACCGCTACAACAAAGACGACGGGGAGAAGACACTGGCGAAGGTGAGCCACGTAAATAAGACTATAATTATTGGTTTGCAAAAAATATTTTTACCCCAAATAGGTGAAATTCCCTAATCTCCCACAGTGGTTGAAAAACACTGGTATATGGTACTGTGTTTCCATGTGTACCTAATGTTGTGGCCAGTGATTGTATATGGTACTGTGTTTCCATGTGTACCTAATGTTGTGGCCAGTGATTGTATATAGTGCTGTGTTTACATGTGTACCTAATGTTGTGGCCAGTTACTGTACATGGTACTGTGTTTACATGTGTACCTAATGTTGTGGCCATTGATTGTATATGGTACTGTGTTTACATGTGTACCTAATGTTGTGGCCAGTTACTGTATATGGTACTGTGTTTACATGTGTACCTAATGTTGTGGCCATTGATTGTATATGGTACTGTGTTTACATGTGTACCTAATGTTGTGGCCAGTAAATGTACATGGTACTGTGTTTACATGTGTACCTAATGTTGTGGCCATTGATTGTATATGGTACTGTGTTTACATGTGTACCTAATGTTGTGGCCATTGATTGTACATGGTACTGTGTTTACATGTGTACCTAATGTTGTGGCCAGTGATTGTACATGGTACTGTGTTTACATGTGTACCTAATGTTGTGGCCAGTGATTGTACATGGTACTGTGTTTACATGTGTACCTAATGTTGTGGCCAGTGATTGTATATGGTACTGTGTTTACATGTGTACCTAATGTTGTGGCCAGTGATTGTACATGGTACTGTGTTTACATGTGTACCTAATGTTGTGGCCAGTGATTGTACATGGTACTGTGTTTACATGTGTACCTAATGTTGTGGCCAGTGATTGTACATGGTACTGTGTTTACATGTGTACCTAATGTTGTGGCCAGTGATTGTACATGGTACTGTGTTTACATGTGTACCTAATGTTGTGGCCAATGATTGTATATGGTACTGTGTTTACATGTGTACCTAATGTTGTGGCCAGTTACTGTACATGGTACTGTGTTTACATGTGTACCTAATGTTGTGGCCAGTTACTGTATATGGTTCTGTGTTTGTTTACCAACAAGCAATGCAGCAATCTAGTTAGGTCACAGGCTAAACAAACACTTCAGATTCCACCACACATATACAAAGTTCGGTAAATATATATCACTTTAGCCTGCAGGTGGGCAGCTGTGGCTAATTATCACGAATATGCTGTATGTTATGCAACAGCAACGTGGGAAGGGGAGGAAACATCCAGTAATTGATGGCAACAGCGTTTGCTCAAATAATAAAGCACCGGGGGGGACGAAATACAACCATAATCATTAAAGGGGAACATTATCACAATTTCAGAAGGGTTAGAACCAATAAAAATCAGTTCCCAGTGGCTTATTTTATTTTTTGAAGTTTTTTTCAAAATTGTACCCATCCCGGAATATCCCTAAAAAAAGCTTTAAAGTGCCTGATTTTTGCTATTTGTGAAGCCATCGTCCGTTTTCCTGTGACGTCATCCAGTGTTGCCAATACGGATAGCACAGCAAGATATAGCGACATTAGCTCGTATTCAGACTGGGATTTCAGCGGCTCAGGCGATTCAACAGATTACGCATGTATTGAAACGGGTGGTCGGAGTATGGAGGCAGATAGCGAAACCGAAATTGAAGAAGAAACTGAAGCTATTGAGCGAATAGCTATTGACGCTATTCGGCCATGTCTGCCTTAGCAAAGCCGGTAAAATGTGCAGACCAACGATCGAAAGTTTTGTATCTTGTGACACTGGATCAACTTAAATCCATCGATTGGTAAGTGTTTGTTTGGCATTAAATGTGGGTGGAGGGAAACGCTGGATGTAAATATAGTTTCAAATGTACATACAGCTAGCCTAAATAGCATGTTAGCATCGATTAGCTGGCAGTCATGCCGCGACCAGATATGTCTGATTAGCACATAAGTCAACAACATCAACATAATTCACCTTTGTGATTTAGTTGACTTTATCGTTGGAAATGCATTTGCAGGTTTTTCATACATCTCTGTGCCACGTCTGCCTTAGCACCGCCGGTAAAATGTGCAGACACTCCGGCACATTCAATGGGGGTCTGGCGGCAGATTTCTTTGACTTTATCGTTGGGAATGCATCTGCTTTGAGTGTCGCAGGATATCCACACAATCTTGCCATCTCTGTAGTAGCATAGCTTTCGTCGGTAAAGTGTGCAGAACAAACGAGGGACTTTCGCATCTTTTGACCACTGGAGCAACTTAAATATATCGATTGGTATGTGTTTGTTTGGCATTAAATGTGGGTGGAGGGAAAGGCAGGATGCAAATATTGCAACAAATGAAGCATAGTGATGCAATATGTATGTACAGCTTGCCTAAATAGCATGTTAGCATCGATTAGCTGGCAGTCATGCCGCGACCAAATATGTCTGATTAGCACATAAGTCAACAACATCAACAACATTCACCTTTGTGTTTTAGTTGACTTAATCGTTGGAAATGCATTTGCAGGTTTTTCATACATCTCTGTGCCATGTCCGCCTTAGCACCGCCGGTAAAATGTGCGGACACTCCGGCACATTCAATGGGGGTCTGGCGGCAGATTTCTTTGACTTTATCGTTGGAAATGCATCTGCTTTGAGTGTCGCAGGATATCCACACAATCTTGCCATCTCTGTAGTAGCATAGCTTTCGTCGGTAAAGTGTGCGGAACAAACGACTGACCATTTTGTCGGCTTTCCCCACACCCTCGTATTTTGAACAAATTTCGTCCAATTTCTTGCCACTTTCGCATCTTTGGGCCAGTGGTGCAACTTGAATCCCTCCCTGTTAGTGTTGTTACACCCTCCGACAACACACCGACGAGGCATGATGTCTCCAAGGTTCCAGAAAATAGTCGAAAAAACTGAAAATAACAGAGCTGAGACGTGGTGTTTGTAATGTGTTTGAGAAAATGGCGGCTTTATTACCCAGGTGACGTCACGTTCTGACGTCATCGCTCCGAGAGCGATAAATAGAAAGGTGTTTAATTCGCCAAAATTCACATATTTAGAGTTCGGATATCGGTTAAAAAAATATATGGTCTTTTTTCTGCAACATCAAGGTATATATTGACGCCTACATAGGTCTGGTGATAATGTTCCCCTTTAAATAATCCTATTTTTGTGTTTTTCAGCCAGTTAGCTATTAAAGCATCATCGATTAGTGGTATTTGTCCAATTACGGGGCCAAGGCGGTCATAGCAAAAACTTCGGACCCTGCCTGACACATATGCAGAGACATGGAGAGCGACATAACTCAGAAATGATTCATTTTAAAATACAATTCGATTCCATTTGATGCAACAGGATGTCATCTGGTGCAGTTCCATGTTCGAAGTAGATTTGTATATTTTTGCATTAAAAATGATCCTAGGTTGGGTTGTACGGTATACCGGTAATAGTATAGTACCGCGATACTAATGAATTATTTTCGGTACTATACCGTCTCTGAAACGTACCGGTCCCGCAACACCCCGCGTCCAAGTCACTTCGTTACATTCCTGGTTTACGAGCAGAGGAGCAAGTTCGGCAGCGCACAATCACGGAGTACTTACAAACAGACAGTGTGTCAACAGTAAGGAGAGAATGGACCCATTTTGGCTTAAAACCTAACGATAAAGGTGAAGTGAAAACACTGAAACGCCCATACATACATGTATGCACACATATATATACATATATATATATATATATATATATATATATATATATATATATATATATATATACACCGTATTTCCTTGAATTGCCGCCGGGGCGCTAATTAATTTAAAACCTCTTATCACTCCGCCGTTTACCAAAGGCATGCGGTAAATTTAGGCCTGCGTGTATAAATTTGAGTGCGATGTAAGGATAGCATCATGAAAAAAACATTTAATTAAAAAAAACGCTATTAAGGTCTTACCTTTACTTATAAATGAAGTCCATTCGCAGCTCCTTCTGATCAAAAGCATCGATAACTTGTTTATAGAAGTCTTCCTTATCTTTCTTCAGTTTTAAAAGTCTCCCCGTCCAGTTTAGAAAACTGTTTTATTTTAGATATGTAATCCTCCATGTTAAAAGTGCAAGCGAGAGGAAAAAATAAACGATCGCTGCTCATTGTCACTTCTTCTGCATCCGAGTTGTCGCAAGAAGGATCACTAGCGCCCTCTACCACCAGGAGGCGGGAGTCATTTAATGACTCATATTTGACACACACAGCTACGGTATATTAATAAAACATAGCTGCTTACTGTTCTTTTTAACATATTCAATAGCTTGGACCTTAAATCCTACTGAATACCTATTAACCTTTTTCCCTTTATGTGATTTCAAATTATTGAAATCAGCCTCCTCCATTTTGAAAATGATGACAGGTGAAGTGTCACTCGTGATGTGACGAGTTTGACTCGGCGGTAATGCTAAGCATACGCTAAATATTTTGCAAAACGAGTTTGACCCAGCAGTAATTCGAGGCAGGCACATACTATATAAGGAAATACGGTATGTGTGTATATATATATATATATATATATATATATATATATATATATATATATATATATATATATATATATATATATATATATATATATATATATATATATATATACATACATACATACATACATACATACATACATACATACATACATACATACATACATACATACATACATATATATATATATACATATACATACATACATACATACATACACACACAAGTTTATAGTGTATTATTTCACAACAAATGCTCACTGAGTAGTTCTCAAACCAGTCTCTTCGTTTATGGAATAATGGACCAAACAAGTTTTTAATCAACGGTAATTGGTTTGTAACCACGAAACATTGCAACACTGAATGTCTGAGGACCAACTGTAATTGCTCAAATTGCTTAAAATGACTTTAATTTGAGCTCCACTCTTTGAAGCCTCTATTCTGCCATTATTCATGATTATGTTTTTCTTTTTCAAACCACATGAAAGATGTGCATATGCTACCGATAATGATTGGATGAATTATTATTAATTAGTAGAGGTGTAACAAATGGACCGGAATTTGGTTTTCTTTTCAAAGACATGAATGCATCAGTACACGGGTG